>NW_017726257.1:0-25753 GCF_001865875.1 Lupinus angustifolius | reverse complement strand
GAACTTTGAATTGATTATCGCTTAGTTAATTGATTCTCAACAAATTCGAAAGTTAATGGTTGGAATATGAAAATAATCTTTTGAAACCGAGGATTGAGTTGTGAACAAACGAACCAAAGGGATTTAGCCGTTTTATTACATTATTTAACTACTGTTTCTGAATTTGATTTATGTTCATACTATCCAACAACAAAACCCACCTTGTGTGTGTGAGTATAAGGTGTTTGAAGCTTTGTTTGAAAGATAATCCTTGGGAAATGACCTAGGAGTCACTTCCTAGTACTGCAGTTTTAATTGTTATATTATTTGTATCGGGTAATGCCTCGATCAGCGGGCCGCCCACATTGCCCAATATAAATGTATGCTAGCATGGCAGGCAAACAACAGGGCTAAACGGGCTAATGGACAAAATTTATATGTCATGCTCACAAAATTTTGCGGACTATGCAAGGAGGGCCCATGCTTTCTTATTTTGCCATCTCTATTTATATCTAGCAATTACACTAAAATGATGAAAAAATTATGAAATGTTAACATACATCTGTCTCTAGCAATTACTTTAACAAATTTGAGAATTATAAATCATTGAAATAACTCTATGTCTAGATAGTATAACAAAACATGCAAAATATTACCAATTAATAAAAATCTACGTGTAGAAACTGTACCAATTTGATGAGCTCTTATTTTCAGAAATTAGAATCATAATTTCTTCATGCATTCATAATCTCAAAAAAAAAAACAAAAAGTTGTCAATCACTACGTAAACATTAAATAAAAAAGATAACTCATAAGAACCGAAGCATAATAATTAAGCATGAATCTGAATCAAAGTGTATACATCAAGTAAATATTACATTCAATTCCAACAATGGAGAAGTTGAGCTACATATTTTCCTGATAACTAAATACAATGATACAAAGAAAGAAATAAAGTTTATAGGATCAGAGATTACCTCCTCAATGAGCATGCATTAACTCCTTAACTTTTCTCTCTTGCTTTTACACCTCAATTCTAGCTAAACTACCCTAGGAATTAAGAGAAATCGAGAGCATCGTATTTCTACCTGAATTACTATCTAAAATGTCCAACTTGATCCCATTTTAAAGAGTCTGAACACTACATATTTATCTCAGTGCAGTGCAGTTTGAACACCATGGGAGAATTTTTGGCATAACTACAATTTCGCCTAACGCAAGTGATTCACTATGAGAATCTAGAACAGTAGCTACACAAAAATTTCTCCCAAATTTTGCTAAGCACAACTTTTGATATATGCTATTTTCACTCAACGTAGGGATTGTGCTAAGTGTGGCCTTCATGTCATGCCAGATATGCTAGGTGTGGCTTCTGCACTGGGCTTAGGATGTTCTTGTCCAAAAATTTGACTTTTTTGCAATGATTCATCTGGTTTTGTCCCGCACAATCACCTTAAAGGCTAAAACATGACATTTTACACAATATGTTTAGTTGAAGATCAATTTGCCCATAATTGAAGTAAAACATGATAATTCAAATATGATATTGTAGCACTTATCAGAAGCATAATAATAATTAGAATACTTCTATACTTTCTATAATTTAAATATTCGATAAAAATCATAGTTATATATAGTACTTAGTGTGGCTTTCAAGTCATGTCAGATCTGTTGGGCGTGGCTTTTGCATTGGGCCTAGGATGTTCTTATCCAAAAACTTGTCTTTTTGGCAATGATTCATGTGGTTTTGTCCTGCACAATCACTTTAAAGGGTAAAACATGACATTTTATACAATATGTTTAGTTGAAGATCAATTTGCGATAATTGGAGTAACAAATTAAAAAGGGCTCGTAATGATCTTCTCAAAGATCACAAGGTGCTGAAGTGGCAGGCAGGATAGGGGGAGGACCAACCAATAGGTTTTTGTAAAAGGGATGTTCTTATTATGTTATTGCTGAAAATAAAAACCTAATTCCTCTTTGTAGAGGGGGCTAATTGCTTGCCGTCTGGGAGTTGTATGAGCGGTAATGTCCACGTACGGCTCCGTGAGAAGGGCGATGGACAAAAATGGTCTTGTTGTACCTCACTCTCGTCTTTACTGGGGTCTGCTCTTTTTGTTGTTGGTAGAGTATGCCAATATGATCTTAATGAGGTGCAGGGCTTTGCATCTGACATTCGTTGGGCTTCCCTCTTCTTGAGCATGTGTCTCGACGTTTTTGTGCAATAAACCCCTCCGACCGAAGACTAGTGGTAGGTGGTCTCGCGGAGCTTTCGGAGAAAGACAGCTTAGTGTGTAAGCACAACAATGAACCGCGACAAACCCTCAGACAACCTATCTAAGATTAGAGGGGAGATCCTCAGTAGTTGTGACCCTTTCACTCTTCCACAAACTGATACATGTACCGAATGCTCATACGGGAAAGTTGACTCCTGGGTTTGGAACGAAGTCTCTGAAAAATCCGTTCTTTCTCGTCCACTCAGGGGGGTGCGGACACACCTGCGTGGATTACAGGTAACGGTTACAATAATGGCGAGGAAGTGAACAGTACCCGAAGACATTTAGGGATGAATGTAGACCCATCGGGCAGGGATAATCATTCCGGTCCTGGGAGAGGTGGTGACTGTTCTCAAGAATTGAGCTGAGAGAAGCCTTATGAATCACTGAAACGATGGTAGGGGAGCCTTTATTTATCAATATGGCGAGCAAAAAACGAGCTTTGCTCCCATTTACAATATGAAGAAAGAAGGGTTGAAGTTTAGACCGCTTACAGTAGTTCTACCTATAGAAAAGATCATGAAATAGGCAATCAGAATGGTACTCTAATCCATTTATGATCCCGAGTTACCAGACACATCGCACTTCCGCTCGGGTCGAGGCCGCTACTCAGCCCTAAGACGGATCAAAGAAGAGTAGGGAACCTCTCGCATGGTTTTGGAATTCGACATCAAGAAGTGTTTTCACACCATCGACTCATCCCAACCTTTAAGGAAGAGATCGACGATCCCAAGTTATTTTACTCAATTCATCAAGTCTTTTCCGCCGGACGACTCGTAGGAGGTGAGAAGGGCCCTTACTCCGTCCCACAGTGTACTACTATCAGCCCTACTAGGCAACATCTACCTACACAAGCTCGATCAGGAGATATGAAGGATCCGACAAAAGTATGAAATTCCGAGAATAAGATAAGTTCTATTAAGGAAAGGTCGTACTGATGACCAAGAAAACTCTCAAAAAGAAGCAAGCTTCAACGCTCCCCAAGACAACAGAGCCATCATTGTAGGGAGAGTCAAGAGCATTCAATGCAAAACGACATTTCATTCCCTTCTTTCGTCGTGGCACACCCCTCACACAAGCACCCCCGGCGAAGAGGGACCAGAAAATGCTTTTAGTTTTCCCCCTTCGTCGGCCCTTGCCACCTTCCTTAACAAGCCCTCGAGCCTCCTTTGCACCGCCTTCTTCATAGAAGCCGTTGGGTTGACCCCGAAGGCTGAATTCTATGGTAGAGAATGCTTTAATAATAATTTGGCCATGAGAGACCTTATTAAGTATTGCAAAAGAAAGGGCCTGCTGATAGAGCTGGGCGGGGAAGCGAGACTAGTTATCAGGTCAAAGATAGGCTTGGCCTATAAACTGGCCCCCTTAAAAAAGGCATTATTTCATAAGGATTTGTTACGTGCGATATGCCGACGACTTACTACTGGTTATCGTGGGTGCCGTAGAGCTTCTCATAGAAATACAAAAACTTATTGCCCACTTCCTACAATTCGGCCTGAACCTTTAGGTAGGCTCTGCAGGATCAACAACAATAGTTGCACGGAGTACGGTAGAATTCCTCGGTATAGTTATTCGGGAAGTCCCTCCGAGGACGACTCCCATAAAATTCTTGCGAGAGCTGGAGAAGCGTCTATGGGTAAAACACCATATCCATATAAATGTTTGCCACCTACGCTCCGCCATCCATTCCAAGTTTAGGAACCTAGGGAAGAGTATCTCGATCAAACAGCTGACGAAGGGGATGGGCGAAACAGGGAGTCTACTGGACGGGGTTCTACTAGCAGAGACTCTTGGAACAGCTGGAGTCAGAAGTCCCCAAGTAAGCGTATTATGGGGGACCGTCCAACACATCTGTCAAGGAGAAAGGGGGATATCGTTGTTGCATAGCTTAGGTCGGAGCAACGCGCCATCGGACGTTCAAGAGGCAGTTGCACAATCGGGCATGAGTGTCCGTAAGTTGTCATTGTATACTCATGCGGGTCGGAAGGCGGTGAGGGAAGGAGGAGGACATTGGGCGGTATCTATCAGCAGCGAATTCCCCATACAATTAGAGGCGCCTATCAAAAAGATACTCTGAAGGCTTCGAGATCGAGGTATCATTAGTCGAAGAAGACCATGGCTAATCCACGTGGCTTGCTTGACGAACGTCAGCGACAGAGACATCGTTAATTGGTATGCGGGTATCGTAATCAGTCCTTTGTCCTACTACAGGTGCCGCGACAACCTTTACTAAGTCCGAACGATTGTCAACCACCAGATCTGCTGGTCTGCAATATTCACCCTAGCCCAAAAGCACAAATCCTCGGTGCAGGATATAATACCCAAGTACTCCAAAGACTCAAATATAGTAAATGAAGAAGGTGGTCAGACCCTTGCAGAGTTCCCCAACAGCATAGAGCTTGGGAAGTTCGGACCCGGTCAAGATCCGAACAACAAGGTGCACTCCACTACTAGTCTAGTAGTTTTTTTTCTATTAGTTGCGGCAGCTTCTGCGCCAGCAAGATACGAACGGTGAAGCGAAAGCAATACTAAACAAGTGAGAAAAGCCCTATATATTATATTAGTCAAGCCTAAACTTATTGAAACCTAGCTAATGAGTAAGAAAACAGGTTGGTTCGAGGGCCCGTTGGTCAAAGGAAAGGGGAGGTCCTTCTTCCGGTACGGAGTCGTATGATGCGAGAGTCTCACATACAGTTCCTTTGAGAAGGGTGTGATACCACCACTTATCAGGCCTGACGAGCGGTCCACGGAGCTGCATCCCTACTCACCTGGTCCATTCACATCGCTCTCTCCAGGAGGTTGGCCGCCTATCCTAGGTCTTCCCATTTTCAAGAGGATCCCGGGCTCGATTTGGCTTAGTATCAAGGTGATTCTTTGATAGGATTAAGAAGCTTCTATGGTGATCGGAGCATCAAATTAAAAAGGATTTAGGAGCAAGTCATGGAAGCTTGACTAATAATAGTGATAGTTCAAGTATAATATTGTGGCACTTATCAAAAGCATAATAAAAATTAGAATACTTCTATACTTTCTATAATTTAAATATTCAATAGAAATCATAGTTATATATACTACGAGTCATTTTAATTAGAGAACTTTTGAACTAGTACTCATAATCATGTAGTATAATAGTTATACCTCACGTGCAGTTAATCACTTAAAATCAGAAGACATCAGTCAAAACTAATTAAATTGTATCGTATTAGTTAAAATATTTTTTTATTTTTCAAAACGATATAACATGGATTTAAACTTTGTAGTTACTTGTAACATGGTGTGTGTATATATATATATTTATTGCAAACAATAATGTTTATATTTATAAATTTAGTATATCTACTATAATATATATAATTTAATTGATATGTGATTTAATTAATATATTATTGTAATACGATATCGACATTAGTACTCTGATTAGTAATAACTAATACAATATTAGTAATACTTTAAAAAAAAAAAATACATTGTCATCCTTTCCAATTCCCAAACAACAACAAAAGTACATTGTAGTAGTTTTGCACTATAATTGATGGGGCTATGCTTTGTGAAGCAGATTACTTAAAAGTAAAGGGCCAAGTATATTATGGAAACACATCTAATCTTATAAAAAATGTGTTATTTTATGTATTATTTATTTTGATTAGTTGAAAAAATATATTTAAGTTAAAAGTTTAATAACTAAGAATTTTTCTGACCAATCATAAGTAATGATACATGGAATGACACACTTTTTGGAATAGATGGTGTGATTCTATATATTTTTAGTAAAGGGTTTCTTTTGTTAGTTGTACTTGTAAAAAAAATCCATCCTAGAATACATAAAGACAAATAATTCACTACCATTTTTTCAGGAATATTATCAACATTTTATTTTTATAAAGAATATTATCAACATTTTAAATACATTGTATATTATTTAGATTTGTCTACATAATATATCATGTTTTGTTTAACTTAATTGCATTTATCACATTTTTTGTTTAAAAGATTACACTTATTTCTTATGCAGAGGTGGTCAGTGTAATGAAAGTATAAAAACTATGAGATGTTTGTGTAGGTGTAGAAAAGTGAGGAGTAGTTTATGTAATTTCACTAAAACTCAAGGGGTGTCAGTGTAATTTACTCAATTTATTTTGATTTTAATTCTTAGTTACTAATTTAGATCTAGGAATAACAATATAACCATAGTTAGTGGTGAGCAGACCATATCTTATACGTTCAGTTAGTTAGACCCGATTATAATTAAATTTGAATATGATTATGTTTCATCATGTATAGGTTTGTGTTAAAAAATTAGATCTTATTAATATTTAGGGCATAATAAGTGAAAAGTATAATTCGACTCAACTCATCTTATGGTTACTCATAACTTCTATTTGTATTTATCTATTCAATTATATAAATAGTAGTCTCATCTCTTTAACCTAAAGTAGATAATACATTTTGCTGTAAAAACCTATTTATTGATACTAGCGTGTCAACAGCCACTTCGTGTCTACTGACCCGCATTTTTATTTTATGATATTAAGTATTAAATTTTATTTTTTATTTTAGAGAATTAGAAATAATTTTTATTGGATGTACTTCATGTTATAATTTTTGTATATATTATAACATTTAACTTAAAGTGAAATGTATTAATTATAGTTATATAGAATTATATGATTTTACTTTAGAAATAAAAAATATTAAGGCAAAATAAGAAAATGGAATTATGGTGGTAGTTATTTCAAGTTTTGACTTTATACAATACTAGTGTGTACATGCACTTCGTGCCTGCAGGTCAATATTGTATGATACTATGTATTTAATTTTTATATATTTCATTTTTTATAATTAAAATGTATTTGTTGTATTTAGTGTACTTTATATTATAATTTTTATGTGTTTATGATAATATTTAGTTTAAGATGAGAAATGTGGTTAATGTGTTGGTGGTGGTTAATTAAGATTATATGGTTTTTTGTAAAAATTAAATAATGTGAAGGGAAAAATAGGAAATGAAAATTATATTATGATGGAAGTTACACTATGTTTTGGCTTTATATATAGTATGAATATAGATAGAAGATAGAATATATAGATATAGACATAGACAAGTGTTGAAGTATAGAAATATAGAAGTATAATAATCTCATATTTTTAACTGTTTTTATTTAATTACTTCGAATGGATACTTAGGATATTCTGATGCATAAATGCTTCAACTACTTCTCATAATTTTATTAAGTGGCCCTCTTTTCAAATACAATAATGCTTTTTGTTTTTGATTAAATTTATGAATAAAAATTTGCAAGTAAAACTACAAACTATTTATCAATTGCCTTTTAATATAAGATAATTGAAGATTTGATGACTAAATAATAATATAATAGTAATAATTTTCAAGTTATTGGGTATCCACAAATATTCTAAACTACTTTTAAACTCATTTGAAAAGTCCATAATGAATGCCTGAAATATTTTCATTCATTGGACAATTGTTTTATAAGCATTCTTCACACCTATCTCACCCTATTGTCATTCCTACCCTACTACGTACCCATTACGTTAAGTGCTATGGATTAATTTTAAAACCAGCTATGTTTTACCATGGGCTACCTGTCTCAAAATTCCAACAATATGGCTACCCATGTCAATTCTTTTTCCACAATACTAACTACTAATGTCAGTTTTCGAAATGCCCAAAATATAGCTACATGTGCCAATTCTTTCCCTCAATACTCACTACCAGTTCTCGAAATTCCCACAATTTGACTGCTTGTACAAATTCTTAGTGTCACGGAAAGAAGGGGGGAGAAGTTTGCCGGAAATGCATCGACGAAAATTATGAGGGAGAAAGAAAATAGGTTGAATGAAAGTGCATTCAACTTGGCGCGAGTTATAATGAGGGCAGAAAGTCTCTATTTATAACATGAATTTTTTTCAACTTCTTCATCTCTCCAATGTGGGACTTGTGAGTTGTTTTTTTTTTCAAAACTCTTCTATGTGAGACTTAGGAGTTTTTTAGATTTCACACCCAAAAGTTCTCACTTATGGTTTTCAACAAACTATGTTCTAACAATCCTTCACTTGAAATTAAAAAAACAATTTCCGAGAATATTTATGGTATCAATAAGATTGTGCATAAACAAAGGTGTCATGCGACTTGAACCTTTGCATAGTGAATAAGATCCATATTTTACTAGAGTGACTCATAGTCTTGAACTCTATCTCCAGCATCAAACCACACACAACCTTTTCAAATGTGTATTTTATAAAGCTCGTGGTTAAAGGTCATGCACATCTATCCTAGTATAGTGAACGCTCTAGAAATTTATGCCTCAAAATTTCATAGGAAACGGCCCCCACTTCCATATTCACATAGGTGAGTCTATCAAGAGTACTCATGTAGCCTAGGTACTCTACTCCAATTGGAGTATAGATCTCATTAAGAGTTTTAACTCATCCTTGCATATGCTGCAAAAATCATGCTTCTCGTAATTTTATAGCATGTTCATTCTCATATCACTTCACAACTTGTTATTACCCATTGAACCTATTTCTTGGGATCTCCAGTCAGTTAGGTTGGGTTACCATCATGAGTGATCCTCATTCTAAGGGCAATAATCCTATACTCTTAGAAGTATTATGAATTTTCTCTCTAGTTAGTCCTTTCGTCAAAGGATCTGCTAAGTTATTCTCAGTGCGTACATGATCCACTCTAACAGCTTCTATAGAGAATAACTCTCTAATAGTATTGTGCTTACGACAAATTTGTCGTTTCTTACCGTTATAAAAGCGATTCTCAATTTTTGTAATAGTCGCGATACTGTTACAATGAAACAATACAACTGGATCAGTTTTTCCCTTAGGAAAATCTCTACAAGCAAACTTCTCAGCTAACTTGCTTCTTCATTAGCTGTTGCTAATGTTATCATCTCAACTTCCATAGTGGATTGAGCTAACATAGCTTGTTTAGACTCTAGATAGTTCATCTCATCATTATGGCTTCTTGCCACAACTCAACATCCAAAGAAGTCAAAATTTCTTGGAGAGTTGATGAATTATCCTCCAATATATAGACCATATAATTATGTCTATACTTTCTAAGAGTTATTGCTCTCTTACTTATTTCTAGGTTCTATTTCAAACATTTCATTTTCTATCATTATCTATAATCACAAGTATGTGACTAGTTGATGTGTCCCCACTATTCATCAATTTAAAAGAGAATTTCTTTTTCATTGAAATCAACATCATTTAGACTCATTTTCCATCATTTTTTAAACTTCTTCATCTCTCCAATATGGGACTTGAGAGTTGTTTTTTTCCTTCAAAACTCTTCTATGTGGATTTAGGAGTTTTTTAGATTTCACACCCAAAAATTCTCACTTATGGTTTTCAACAAACTATGTTACAACAATATATCACATTTAATTTTTTTTTGAACATACATTAGTTTATTTTACAACTATAAAGATGAAATTTTTTATGCAAACATACTAAATAATAATTAAATATACCAACGTACAAAACTAAAGTTCAATATTCAATATTTAAGAATGATACTTCGGAGAAACCACAACGTTGTATGATATCAGTCCCTTATTCAAAGTGTGGAAAATACCCTAACAAGGGCCTACAAAATAACTTTAGATGATTAAGAGTTGCATATACAGTTTGTATAAATAAAGTTAAATTTTAGAGATGATTATAAAATTTCTAATCAATTTAGGTATAAAAAAATAGTATACCATATATCATTAGTGTGACATAGTGAGGGTTCATTTCAATCTAAATCACGACTTTACACCACAACAAGAGGCCGGGTACTCGAAATCTTGAAACTAACATAGCCATTAGAAAACACAAGAAGCCAATGTGAATAACACTTGCAAGAAATTCACTTTTAGCCTCCTATATATATGAGTCTTGGGGCGCAAAATCATACAGATCACAAATAAAAGAAAGAGTAAAAGGAATATGGCTATTTTAACTGATGTGCAAGTGGCTTTGGTGAAGAGTTCATTTGAAGAATTTAACGCAAATATTCCTAAACACACCCATCGTTTCTTCACCTTGTAAGTTTTCTTTTTCATTGTATCTTTTCCTTATATATATGACAGAGATTCGTTATCCCAAATGGTATCCCGAATCATGTATTGCATCAATAAAAATATATCATGTCAATTAAAAAATTAAATATTCATTATTTGTTCTGTTTTATTTTAATATTATTAGTGCGAGACATGGTTCAAAATACTATTTGGGAGAACATATTCTTCTTTTATATATTATGTTTTGGAAAGAGCTAATGTGAGGTCAAATGTCTCTACTCTTTGGTCATGGTATGAAAATAGGGTACTAGAGATTGCACCAACAGCAAAGGATTTGTTCTCATTTTTGAAGGGCACTAATGAAGTACCACAGAATAATCCTGATCTCCAGGCTCATGCTGGAAAGGTTTTTAAGTTGGTAAGTGGCCTAAAAGGCAAACAATTATAACTCTTTTATTCAGTTAATATTTTTCAATATTTTGTTTTGGTTTTGTAACTTCATTATTTTAATTTTACTCAACAAGCACGATACTAGATGAGTTGTATCCAATACTTTTAGGATGTTAATGAATATATAATTTGTATTTTATAATTTTCCCATTATTTGATCACAAGACTTTTATTATAGTAATAAGTTCAAGTTGTTGAGATTGATTAGAAGAATGATTACGTAATATTGCTTTCATTCCAAAGTTTACATAATTCAAAAACCAAAAAAACATGACATAATTCTCTACACTCGTAATGTATAGGTTAGAAGAATGATTACTTTGAAAAATACGACATGATCAGAGGAATGACTACTTTGAAAATCCAAAAAACAAAAAATAGGATAAATACAAATACATAAGTTTACGTAATTCAAAATATATGAACAATGCAGAATAGGAGGAAATAATGTGCGTTATATATGAATTCTGTATATTGTTATTATATAATTCATTATTTATATTTAATCATCATTGATTTTTCAAAAAAATAATAATATAAATGAATAATAAATAATAAACTAATTGTATATAAATCTTTATATTAACAAAATATAGATACTTGCCATTACAAACCATGTTATATATTAATTTGTGTTTTTTGGTTTTAGACTTACGAAGCAGCAATTCAACTTCAAGTGAATGGAGCAGTGGCGACAGATGCCACGTTGAAAAATTTGGGCTCTGTACATGTCTCAAAAGGAGTCATTGATGCCCATTTTCCGGTATAATAAATATCCTCTCTATTTATATCTTATACTTTATAAAAATTGTTTTCTTTAGTTTCTTTGTTTATTCAAAATATTAATGATTTAGGTTTTACTATTTTACCTTTAACAAGATATTTAGTTATCATTAAATATTTTTACGATAGGGTTATTCATATTACTTACAAGACATTGTTGATTAAATATTTATCACAATATATTAAATACCTTTTTACTATAATTTTTTAGGGAAGCCTTAATTAATTATAACTTTATTTATCCATCCATCTATATTTATACAAATATTATTTAAAAAGAATTAGCAGTTAGAATGAATAATTTTGTATTGCCCTATGTTATCACGAGCTTGACATATATGTATTCACAAGCATTATTTTTTTTCCAATATCATATCATTTACCATTAATATTTTTTGGGTACTATTAAGGGTAAAAGGGTGAGGAATTAATCAATTTCAGGGTGATGACTGCCAATCCCAACAAATGTCGTTTCCAGAAATCAAACTTTTAACATTTTAATCATTTTGGGGATTTAATGAAGCCTTATATCACTATATCATCACCTTGTGGGTCATTTACCATTAATATATTGATAGTATAAAATAAAAACTCATAACAAGTATGAACTAAATCTATGTTAATGCAATATAGGTGGTGAAGGAAGCAATTCTGAAAACAATAAAGGAAGTAGTGGGAGACAAATGGAGCGAGGAACTGAACAATGCTTGGACTATAGCCTATGACGAATTGGCAATTATAATTAAGAAGGAGATGAAGGATGCTGCTTAATTTCAAACTCATCACCTATTGCAATAAATAATGAATTTTATTTTCAGTAATACTTGTTGAATAAGTTCTTGTTATAAATGTTGTTTAAAATGTAAATGGGTTGGTTCACTTGATCGACCTTCCCTTAATGACAACATATTTTAGTTCGAATTTAAGGATATCTTAATATTATATGTACTTCCACTTCCACTTCCACTACAAATCCTTGCTGAGGTTGGTGGCTTGTGTTAGACCTTAAATTGGGAGAGTCTCCCTTACGTTAAACTTTTCTTATCATAAATAAATATTATTTAAATAAGTTCATTGTTTGGAAGGTATACACTATTTTATGATGGAATGCGATACATTATTATAAAGTAGTTATGATTTGAGTTAGTACTAATCATACAAATAACCAATAATAAATTGATATTTGGACACTTTTGGTTTTTCTCATTTCTTCCTTCAGCAAAAACATTTTTCTTCATTGCCCAATGTTTCAAAATTCTTCCACCATACCCTTGAACTGTCACTTTACCCTACAAGTCAAGGTTCACTTCTTAGAGTGGATAATAGTATTTTTCGAATTGTGCTGTCTAAAGTAATTGGGAAGAGCTTTTGGGAGGAAGATGACTAAGTGGTTGTAATGATGGCAAAATTGAAAGTCACCATTTGTCTTGCATTGTGTATTTTAATTTCATATTTTAGGCTTTTAATCTCCTTTCACATCAATTTTAATGAACAATTAATTTATTGTGGGTTAATTACATTTTCCATTATTCGTACTCGTATAAAATTTGATATGTTGCCATTTAACTCCAAAATGGAGAAGCATGAACTTAATTAAGGAAGTTGCATTATTGTGTAAAGGAAGAGGTAAAATTCATGAGGGAGAGAGTTTAGGGAAGTTTTGTCTTAAAACTATTTGCATGGTATACAACTTTAAGAGTCAGCCTACACTATACATTAAGTCACAAGGTCAGTATGATACTTTAATAGTTTCCTTGTACGTAGATGATCTTATATACACTGGAAACAATATAAAGATGATAATAGAGTTCAAAGAAGACATGATGAAGACATTCGAGATGACAGACCTAGGCTTAATGCACTACTTCCTTGGAATTGAGGTAAATCAAAAAGAAGAAGGTATATTCATCTCACAAAAGAAATACTAAAGAAGTTTAAGATGTGTGAATACAAACCAGTTGCTACTCCGCTCGTGACTAATGAGAAGCTACAAAAGGACGATGGATCTCCACAGGCAGATGCATCTCTCTACAGGAGTTTGATCGGGAGTCTTCTATATCTCACTGCCACTCGACCAGATATCATGTATGCTACAAGTCTTCTATCAAGATTCATGCAAAGCCCAAGTCAAATCCACTTTGGAGTTGGAAAAAGAATTCTTAGATACTTACAAGGAACAAAAGAGTTCGGTATATGGTATAAGACCAACACCAACTCAACATTACACGGCTACACTGACAGTGATTGGGCAGGTTCGATGGATGACATGAAGAGCACATATGGTTGAGTATTCTCTTGGGCATCAAAGAAGCAAGCAATCATTGCACAATCAACAGCAGAAGCTGAGTACGTAGCAGCTGCAGAGACAACTAACCAAGCTATATGGCTTAGACGAATACTCAATGATATGGGAGCAAGAGACGAAGCCTATGACAATCTATTGTGACAACAAATCGGCGATAGCAAAGAATCCAGTCCATCACAATAGGACAAAACATATCACAATTAAATATCATGTTGTTAGATAAGCAAGTGAGAATAAAGAAATAAAACTCGAGTATTGCAAGACCGAAGATCAAATTGCTGACATATTCACTAAGGCATTACCAAGGCCAAAGTTCGAGCAACTACGATCGATGCTAGGAGTTACAAAAATGTGCATCAAGGAGGAGTGATAAAATATTGATGCACACTTTCTAGAAGCTTCCACACTTGTGTAGAAACAAGTAGTGATGATTGTATCATAATATCTAGAATTATCCTATGCTTCTAGTATATTCTATTATAGGCATTTATTATTATAATTAAAGAAGTATCTAGAAATCTTGAGAAAAATGTATACTAGATACTTATGGAACCATCTAGAAATTCATAAGTGTTGTAGAAAGCCTATAAATAGGCACTCACCCTTCATTTGTATAGCATCCAAATAAGAAGCAAATTATTCTAAGTTGTGTAGCTCCAAAGCTTCTTCACTTCTATTTTCACTACTATAATTTTCATTTCTAAAATACTATCAGTTCTTAAAAATAGTCATGCATAAAATAGAAGCAATCTTCTTATGTGAGAATTGTTGATAAGTGTGCCTTGCCCTTAACAATGCAGTGTGGAATTTCCATCTTCTTGCACAATGTTGACAACAATAGGCTTCTTAGCTTCAACCTTCATTTTAAAGGTATTTCTAGTTTTCTATATTCTTGTAAAAAAGAATAAGGAATATACATCAATATTCATCTTAAAAGAAGACTTGCATCAAAAAAATTATCTGTATATACAATACACATTGTTCTAGCAATGTGATCAGCATATCTTGAAGGTGATATAGCCTTCTTTTCTTGCTTTATTGTTCCTTCAGTTCTTAGGCTCAATTCCAAATTTTGGAGGATTCTTCGAGTATGCCAAAGAACCCAAGAAATTGCATCTCTTCTTGTTCTCTGTCCATGATGGTTCTATTTTTTTATGTCGGTTATGCTGCTCTTATTTGACGTGGGGCCATCTACACATGGAAAAGATGATGTATTATTCCCTTCAATGTCAAATTCTTTTGAACTTAGCACAACCAAGACTCGTGATACACCTTATGCAAGAGCATACTGAAAAGATTCTACTCAAAAGGGAATATGACCTTGCTGATGGTTGCTTTTGACTTGAGCATGATGACATTTAGCAAATATCAAAAGTGTTTTCATCTCCATAGGCTTGGAAAATCTTGACTAAAGTCTATTGTATTAATACTTGAAAGATGATGATTCTTTTGTTGAAACTTGGAAAGACAGAATAATTATAGAGTCTATAGTGATGGTGACCAAAACCTTTAGGATGAAGGCTCTGAAACCATGTTACGGTTATATGTAATTCATTATGATTTTCATTGTTTAGTCAGAATCCCAAAAGGACTTATATACACTTTACAAATAATAGAATGGATTGTTGGATAAACAAGTAACAACATATTGGTTAACTAACCAACTTAACTACCTATCCAACGACTATATTGTAACCATATCAAGAGTAAAAACAACCCTTAAATATTTCAAAACTGCCTAGTGCGCCTAAAATGAAAATCCCATGTCAATGATGTAATTGTAAATGATTAATAACATTATCATTCAAAATAAGGATATGGAAAGCAAACCATATTTAATCATTTTTCACTCACTATATATACTAATAATGTATGTGTTTTATACATTGTCACTGCATCATTTGTCATTTATATTTAATCATCATTGACTCTTCAAGAAAAATGATTCAAATGAATGGTGGATGATGTACTAACAACGTATAAATATTTACACGAACTAAACATAAATATTACACTCATATAAAAAAAAATTACATGTCATAAAAGATTACTAATGAAAACTTACATTCAACTATTTACAAACCAATAGATCTATGTATGTTTCAATTAAATCTTTAAGTTGTGTCTGACATTTTTAGAAGCAATCGAGTTAGCATAAAACTATATTTTTGTTCTACAATCGAGTTGTGCCTAACTCATGGCTAACTCCAACACACTAATCTTTTATTGACCATGTTTATCAAAATCTAGTCATAATCTAGAACTTACTATACTAGCAAATAATCTTACCATTGCATTAGTTGTTTCTTGGTCCAATGGCTCTCCTTTCTTGCTTTGTCTAGTTTCACAAAACATTTCAGCTTGGTTGGGCATCTCTTTATTCTCCTTAGTTGCACGCTGCAATTTGAAAAAATAAAATATTTAAGTACAACAACTACACCAAATAATATAAATAATTACGTTTATAATTAAAATACCATACCAATCTGTCCCTTATGACACCGAAGTTCACAAGTCTCGTTATGTGTCTCCATTTCTGCTGACTTTTATTTTTCGAATTTTATTCACTCATTTCCTATATACAATAATACCAAAGTCGATTCCAATCATTCAAATCATACAACAGTTTAGTCTTCTAGACAAATCATGGGGTGCCCTTGGCACGCATGCAGTTTAGTTTCATTCAAATCATACAGCAGTTCAATTACAACTATTTTGTGACAACCTCAAACACTATCATGTACTGCAAAGATTTCAACAAGTGTATTCCTAGTCCTAATGCATAATATGGAACATACAAACAAACCAAGTAAAAGTAGTTAATTCACTACTATGCTTCGGTATTATACTCATGTCACTTTTAAATAAGGTTACTCAAGTTAATTTGTAGTTTGTTAGTTGTAATAGTCTAATTTCACTCAACTATTTGTGCAATGTATTGCAATTTAACATCAACTAAAGTTTAATAATCTTACTTGAATATTTCCAAGACACCAATATCGTATCAATTCCTTAAAGTGTGATTCTGGAATGTCTTTAGGACGATTTTTCAGGCGCTCATATGTGGTTTTATACTTGCTAAAATGTTCTTCCTTGATGGCGCATTTGTGTCGCCTCCAAGCATCATTTAGAATAGCGAATACAACTTTTTTCCTACATCTGGAATGATGTATTTTTGCTACAATGAAAAGAAGCATAATTACAAAGATCTAAACGCACATGTAGGAACACAAATTTAAAAGCACAACTTCTAAACTAATACCTTGACATAAGCCCATATGAGATCTTTGTCTGGTACAGCCTTCCAACTAGTGTAAACAAGGGGACAAAAATCTGAACTCCTAGCCACTGTTCCCAAGAAATTGTTGAATTGAACAACAGTTCTTTGATCGGGTCCAATTGGCACTCCATATTCATTGAAAATGATTTCCATTCTATCCTCTAGTGATCGTGCATGAACTTCCAAGCATTTTGTTTTCCCACGCTTTCTTTTTTATGCTTCCCCTAATTGACATATTTATAAATAAATGATATAAATTGTAAATGGAAACACCAAAAATCTTGAGCATAGAGTCAAGCATTCTTCAACCAAGTATCCCTCAACAATACAACCTTCTGGACGACTTCTATTACTGACATAACTCTTCAATTTACCTAAATATCTTTCTGGAAAATACATCCACCGTTATTGAACTTGCCCTCCCAATCTTAACTTATTCACTAGATGTATAGGCAAATGGACCATCACATCAAAGAAACTAGGAGGGAAAATGGTCTCGAATTGACAAAGTGTTTCTGCAATCTCTGATTGTAAGATATCCAAATCCTGCACATCAATAACTTTTTGGCATAGACAACGAAAAAATGAACATAGACGAATTATATGATGGGCAACTTGGCTAGACGTTGTACTTCTCACTGCAACTTGAAGCAAATAATGTAGCATGAAATGTGCATCGTGACTCTTATAACCAAAAACTTTCCTTTCAGCTACGTTAACACATCTTGAAATATTTGATACACAACCATATGGTATTTTTGTATCCTTTAGGACAACACAAAAGATAGATTTTTTATTTGGTGTCATAGAGAAACATGCTTTTGCATACATTACTTTTTTACCATCATTTGTCTCCTTTGGATGAAGCTTTTTTCTAATACCCATCTCTTGTAAGTCAAAATGAGCTCTTTCATGATCTTTTGTCTTCCCAGCTATATCCAACAAGGTTGCAATTATATTGTCAAATATATTTTTCTCTATGTGCATTACATCAAGGTTGTGTCTTAAAAGATTGTGCTTCCAATATGACAACTCAAAAAAAAATGATTTCTTCTTCCATGGACCTTCGTTGGTCTTCTTTTGCATCTTTCCAAACATATTGTTGAAGTTTTCTAACAATGTTAAGATATGCATACCTTCTAACGAATGATAAGATATTGTTGAAGTTTGATCTATATTCATGATCCATGGGCAAAAAAACGCGATGGTCCATATAACATATTTTTCGACTATGCGTCAGATAAGCTGAATTAGTTTCATAATTACAACAAGGGCATACAAGTTTCCCTTTTGTACTCCATCCATTCAGCATATCATACACAGAGAAGTCATTAATAGTCTTGCTCTCATATGAAAAGTTTGATTTTTTGAAGCATCATAAGTCTCTACTCCTGACTCCCACAATACTTTTAAATCATCAACTAGTGGTTGGAGGTAGACATCAATGTCATTTCCTGGTGATTTTGGTCTAGGGATTATTAATGATAGAATAGAATACTCAGCCTTCATGCACCACCAAGGGGGGAAATTATATGGTATTAGTACCACATGCCATGTACTATGAGACAAATTCATTGATCTAAAAGGATTAAATCCGTCACTAGCCAAACCAAGTCTTATGTTGCGTGAGTCAATAGCAAAGTCAGGATGACGCTTGTCAAAATCTTTCCATGCCTCGCCATCGGCAGGATGTCTCAACTTCCCATCTTTTGAACGCTCTTCTTCATGCCACCTTAATGAGCTAGCTGTCTTTGAACACATAAATAGTTTTTGTAGTCTAGGAATTAGGGGAAAGTATCTTAAAACTTTAGCAGGGACTTTGTGAGCATTCTGGATCTCATCATTCTCACTTGATGATTTTGTATATCGTGAAGCACCACATACATGGCAGGAGCAAACATTCTTATGATCCTTCCAATATAACATGCAGTCATTAGGACATGCATCAATATTTTCATAATCAAGCCCCAAATCTTTTATCATGCCTCTAGTTTTATAAAATGAATCAGGGATATTCAAATGAGGCATAGCTTCTCTCAAGAGCCCTAGCAAGGAGGTAAATGATGTATTACTCCACCCATGAAGACATTTCAACAAGTACAATCGAATCGTGAATGACAATGTAGAGAAATTCTTACAACCTGGATACAACTCTTGTTGTGTTTCTTCAATTAGATTATAGAACTTTTTAGCATCATCATTGAGGCCCTTGTTAAGTTCATTGTCTTCTGCCACATCTCTAAATGTATCACGCAATAATCCTTCAATATCATCAACTGAATCATCATCATCTTCCATGCAACCATCAAGATCCGTGTCTTTTAGAACCTCGCCATGACGAACCCATACATCATATCCCTTTTCAAACTCATATCCTATTAGATGGTCGTACACTACAGCCCTGACTTCCCAGCAAGTATTGTGACATTTAGCACAAGGACACAAAATTTCTGCTCCTTGCGGTTTTCCATTGGTGTAAGCATAGTTCAGAAAAAACTCAACACCATCAATATACTCTGAGCTATACCTCAGCAATTTAATCCATTCTTTGTCCATCACGTTAACTAGAATTTTGGAAAATAAAAATAATTAAATTGGCCATTTAAGCCAATTGAAATTATGCATAAGGTGTTGATCTCTAAAGGCTCTAGTACATAACAACATAACTACAATATTAAAATTTTCATTCAACTATTACTTTCCATACAAATCTTAAAATATATACAAAAGAAAAAAGAAGAAGGAAAAGAGACATTTGAAAATATAAATAAAGTAACTTCATGTCATATTTCATAAAGGTGTGAGACTACAACAAAATTTGTAATGAAAAATGATTATATAGTCTAGTCTTAATGATTTCAACAACATCTACACTATTGGTAATGTATTTAGAGCTTAAATTAAATTAAATGTATTTATTCACTCCTTTTCAAATGAACTGTGCAGGTAGCAATTTTCAAATGAACTGTGAAATTTTGAAATTTTAGATTTAATGGAAAAGTGGGCTATGAGCTCAGTTGCATAGACTAGCCACTTATGTTAAATTTCACTGCATTGAACAATAATTTGGGTACAATTATGAAACAACAAAAACTTTTATTTACATTGGAAACTACAAAATCAGCATGAATCCCATAAGGAATATAGAAAATTAGATGATAAAGAAACAGAGAGAAACTGAACCTTAGAACTGTTATAAGTTATTGTAATGAATAAATAATGGAGGGATTACACAGTTTGGTACTTATAGCTAGCTGCTTAGCTGGCTTAGAGAATTAGAGATTTCCACAACATCTGTATAACCATTTCACCTATAAGCTAAGATTACAACACTCTTATCTTAACACATAGAGAACTACTAAGACTATAAGCTCTTTTCTCTAATAAAGATCATGTTAACAGATGAAGTTATACTTGAAATGTCATTTTTATTTTAGTATATGTAATTATGTATATATACTTATTCAGTATTACCAGTTTGAGAATTGAGACATGAATTTCGATTACTAGTTTATTAAAGAACAGGTATGAACTACTATTCTATTAAATTTCTTACGAAGGATTAATGACTAATACTAAAATCATGAACATGTGATTGAAGGAGGGTTGAAGATTTTCCGACCAGTCAATTTCAAAAGAATTGTTATAGCATTTCATAAAATCAAACATCCAAAGCATGATGAAAATACACACACAAGGAAAATATTTGCAAGGTAACCCTGATAGTTAAATGTTATAAGAACACTACTAATAATAATAATAATAATAATAATAATAATAATAATAATAATAATAATAATAATAATAATAATAATAATAATAATAATAATAATAATAATAATAATAATAGTAGTGCAAAACTACTAGATTGAATTCTAAGTTATTTTCTGTTTTTAATTTAGTCTTGTAACTTTTTGTGTTTCACTTTGGTGCTAGGGTAAGTTTTTCCTCGCAATTCTGAATCAAAATTCACAATAATGGTGTAATCGGGTTGAGAATGAAAAGATGTAGAAAATACAATCCGTGTGTGGTTGTGGTTAATGAATGTGAATAAAAGAAGAAAGTGAATAAAAGAAGAACCGAATAATGCTGAACGAAAATAAAATACTTCAATGGAGCTAATTTAGAGAGCACTCAAAAGAAGTGAAAATCCACAATAGCGGCGAACGAAAAACCTCAATGGTGAAATTGAAGAAGAAATTGTGAGCTTTGTCACAAAAACCTCAATAATGTTGGGATTTTTGGTTTGTCAATGGTTCGAAAAGGATTTCCAGTAAAGGATAAAAGCATGGAAGGGTTCCTCAATGGTGAAGCGAAGTTTGCTTTAGGATATGGAAGGGTTCGTCAATGGAAGGGTTCGTAAAGGAAGTTCGTCAATGGTGAAGGGTGGAGGAGAAGAAGTTTGCTTCGTCAATGGTGAAGTAAATTTTAAGAGTAAGGAGGGTTTAATTTGGAGAGGATGAAGTAAGGAGGGTTTGGAAAGGATGAAGTAAGAAGGGTTTAATTTGGAGCGTGGTTTCTTAATTAGTTGTTAGGATAGTGGGCCTAATATAAACGAGAACGGTTTTGTTTTAAAATCCTCTTCAAGAACGGTTTTAAAACCGTTGTATTAAATAAATATAAAAAATTATAAATAGGATAACACTATTACAAACCGTGGCCAAATATACTTTAAAACCACAGTTTTTAAACCGTAGAGAGTAAAAGCATTGTCGTAGGTAAAAAATATAGTAGTGTTAGCTATGTTAGGATATAATAATTTTATTCCAATCCCTTCCACGTTTTGAGGGATTTTGTTGCTCTCTCTCCATATACTTATATCTTTGATTATAGTGAATAATAAGAATGAGATAGTCAATTCTATAAATTTAAAATTGAGAAAATGCAGCTTGAATAGATATTTGAAAAGCTCAAATGCTAGTAGTTATGTACCTATAGCTCTTACAATATTCTTCCTGCATGAATAAACCCTCCTATTTTATGATTCTTTCTTTCTCAATCTCTATAGGTTTGTGGTCTCTAGACAAATTGTATGCATGTATAAACAAGGCATAGTGAGAAGAATATGTGGAATTATCTCTTACATTGAAAACTCAACATATATGGTCCAGAAGAGAAAGAAACAATAAAATTTCCATGCAAGTAGTTAGCATGATTCGAATAACACAATTTCCATTCTAAAGTTACTTTACCATTCCTAGATATTACACAACATGAATCACCAACATTTGAAACAAAAAGGTTGGTTGTTTATGATAAATGCAACACTAGCGGTGCTTCCTAAAGTTGGTCCAACATAATCAGAGTGAGGCCAATGTTTACAAAATATAATTTCATATCACACAATATCGAAAAAAAGAAACCATAGAGAAAATGGATGGGTAGAAAACCATGTCTAGAAAGACATTAATATAACTGTAGATTCTATATATATGATACCTTTTCACTTAAAATACGATATGCGAGGCACCATCAGACCAATGTTTTTTTGGCACAACAAAATGATAAGTTATCTAAAAGCTCATAAGCTAGGAGATAAAAGTTGATAACCTAGTTGATTGAATTGAATTTTTTTGGTAAGATTAACTGATAAGCAAGCTAATAAGGGTTAAAAATGACAGAAGTACCCAGCTTATAAACTCTGATATTGATTATCATAAGATCATAATTTATTGAAATAAGTTCTTTTATCAAACAACATTTAAGTTTTGCTAAATAATCCAACAGGACTAGCTTATAATTTTATTGCTAATTTAAGCATTAAGCGATTTAATATGTCTGGAGAAAGTAACTCGAACTCAATCCCAACTATTAGAGGCTCGAGTAATGCTCTTGAGTCCCAAAGTATTGCTTCTTCTTCTAGAGTGCTACACAGAAGGGACGTGGCAATAGAAGTGATATAACATGGAAGCATGGGATTGCAATTGATGGAACCAGAAAAATACAATGCAAATACTGTCAAAAAGTTGTAACCGGAGGAGCATCCTTCCTACCATGTGTGATAAATACTTTGAACTATTCGAGTTGGTTGCGAAAATGGCCCACGGTTAAGCATCCCTCCTACCATGAAATTAGGGTCAAATATTTAAAGGAATAGATTAAGTTGACCAATGCTAGGCTTGAAGAACACAGGGTTGAATTGAAGAAGGTTACCATAATGATTGATGGTTGGACCCACAAGAGGAGGATGACAATCCTAAATTTCTTAGTGCACAACCCCAAGGGAACAATTTTCTTGAAGTCTATTGATGCATCACACATTACAAAAATTGCTGATAAGATAGTTTAAGATGTTAAATGAAGTTGTTGAGGAGATTAGGAAAGATAATGTTGTTCAAGTTGTGGTAGACATTGCATCTAATTACAAAGCTGCTGCAGAGATATTGATGGAGAAAGGGAAAAAAGCTTTTTCAGACACCTTATGTTGCTCATTGTATTGACTTAATGTTGGAGGAGTTTGAGAAGAAAACTCTCATTCTTTCAGACACAATTTATAAAAGTAGAAAATTACAACGTTCATCTATGCAAGGACTTCTCTAATTTCTCTTTTGCAACAACACACGAAGGAGAGAGGTTTAGTGAGACCGAACCTCATTTGCTTTGCCACTTCATACTTGACTTTGGGTTGCCTTAATGATAATAAAATAAGTTTGATAAGAATGATCACGTCAACAAAAATGGAAGGCAACGAAATTTGCCAGGACACGTGATGGGAGGTTGATTGAGGATGTGGTGTTGGATAAGGAATTTAGAAGAGTATCATTTTTGTTTTGAAAGGTGAATTTTCATTAATGAAAGTAATTCGTGTTAAAATGATAGGAGTCATGTATGAATGAGAAAGAAAAGCTTGAATAAGAAAGAAGGTGAATGAATTAAAAATGAGGATAGAAGCTTGCATACTTGAATAATATTTCACATTAATTGAATTAAAAGTGGATACAATGATTTATATATGGAAAACTAGAAAAACTAACAACCAACTATCTAACAACCAACTATCTAACAACCAACTATCTCAACAATGCTTTAACATCCCCCTGCAAGTTGTAATGTGTCATGCATTCAAAGCTTGGAAATGATTGTGTTGTACACAACGATGTACTCTGAAGCAATAACGACGCTTAACCACGATTTGGCAGAAGCAATTTCATCCAATGCTTAACCATCTTTTTGATAGAAGCAAACCAATCATAATGGATGAAAGAGAGAAAAGAAATGGACCTTAATCTTGATCCTTATATGTTGCTTCAATGAGGAAACATTACACACTATAATGTTGTGTGTTTAATGAGAGAGAGAGAGGTAATGAAAATAGAGAAATGGAAGGACAATAACAGTAGGAAGAAAAGGAAAAAGTCCTTGTAGTTGTGGATACTCACACAACCTTCCATGTTTCAAATTCATCCAACTGCTAAAAAAATCAGCTTTCAAAATATGAGGAATTATTCTCAAGACACAAGGCTTAGAAGTTGCATTCAGGCTGTTATAGTTAGCCACTAGGAAAGTATTCAATTGAGAGGTATGCTAAGTGTCAAACATACCTAAATTTCATACACTTTTATGGCACTTATCTTAAGCATAATTGAGAAAAACCAATTTAAAACAATACTTTTTGTATAAAATATCACAATCTTGTATATTTGTGTTTGTATTTCTTTTTTATGTATGTTGTAGGATTTAGAAAGAAGAAGAAAAGAGGAAAAAGACTCATGGTCAAAAAGAAAAAGAAGTCAAAATCAAGGTGCTCAAGCAGGCAGCTGAGCGTGGACCAAGCCACGCTAAGCTGACCTAGACACCAGCCTGACCTGGACCAAGCTGCTCAAGCAAGTAGCTGAGCGGACTTGCTTGGCCGCTCAGCCTAGCACTAGACTAATCCTGACACGGTCAGAACTCAAGCTTGACACGTTCATACACAAGTCTGGCACACGCCCAAGCTGCTCAACAAGTAACTCAGCGGTGACACATGTGTGCTCAGCGGTGAACCAGACACCTTTCCAGGTCAGCAAGTACCAAACCACGTCTCAGTCAGCACGGTCAAAGCTGCTGAACAAGCAGCTTAGCGGTGCCACAGGTGTGCTAAGCAGTGTGCACCCAGACTTGACTTAGCCATCAAGAAAACCATGTAGTCACCAATGACATCACTTCAAGTAGCCCACCATAGGCTTTTCAGAGTAGCTCACCATAGCTGGTCTCATAGCTCACAACTAGCTTTGATGAGTCAAGCTTAAGGAGGTGACAAAGTTGCTTGATCAAGTGACCAAACCCATGCTGAAGGGTTTGGTCAGCTGCTGAGCGATGCAAACAAGCAGCTCAGAGGCTCCAGGGAAATTTCTATAAATAGAGTCATTTCATTCGAGACATGAGACATCATTCACCATCTTGCCTTGAAATTATTCTTCCCTGAAGTTCTCTCTTCTTGTTCTTAGTTCATAGGAGCTTTATTTAAGTAAGTTTTGTAATTTTAGTTTATAATTCAAGAGGAGAAAAGGAGAAGGAAAATGAGATGCAAAAATCAATTTTGTAATCTCATTTGGAACTCAAAGCATCCAATCCTTGGATAGATAGCTCATGCTCCTAACAATTTCTTTTGAATGTGGTTATGTATTTCTACTTCTTCTATTATTCTAAAGTTTGAATT
>NW_017726256.1:0-5849 GCF_001865875.1 Lupinus angustifolius | reverse complement strand
AAGAAGTTGAGAAATATTTTCTTTATTCAAAATGATCTTGTCTCCTCAAGAATTTGTTAATATTTAGTTTATGTTTCTTGTTAAAATGTTTACATCAAAATCAAATCAAAAGCAAAATATGTTTACTCATTATTTGTGCATTGATATATTCATATGATTCATTCTACTAGGCAATTCCTTGTGGTTCGACATCACCCTATACTATACTACAATTGAATCTTGAAAGAGGTGTAAATTGTAAAATAGTAAAGTGTTATCAATAAATCTATTTTTTGAAACACCTTTCAATATACAAAAGTGGTGAAGCTAACTAACTAACTTTTTATTTATTCTTATTTATATTCTGCAATTTATTTATTCTTTAATACCAACCTTCCTTAAGGAAGAAGTTTGGTTTTTTAATAAAAGGAACCCGGAAGAGAGTAAATAAATAAAGGTCACTTAAATTTATTATTCTTTTATTCTTTATTTATTTATTTGTTTCTAACAACTAACTATTCATCACTTTTGTACATTAGAATACCATTAAACCGGTGTTGGAATTTATTCCACAAAACCGAGATGGTATTCAAAGGTACGTAATAATTATGTAATAAGGGATTGCTTCGATACCATTGTACCAGCGTTAGAATTTATTCTAACAAAGCCGAGATGGGGCAAAGAATGAATAACTTACTCACATGATTATTATAAGTAAGTTGTAACTGGAATATTCTTGAAACCATTATACCGGCGTTGGAATTTATTTCAAAAAAGCTGAGATGGCGAACAAAGAATAAAACCGAGTTCACTTACTTAATCAATTAAAAAGGAAACACACCAAAGAAGAGGAATTCCGCTGTCAACAAATTGACACTACTGCTAGGATGATTTGTTAAGAGGGGAAAGCCTTCTCGAAAATAAACCTTTCAACAAGGTACTAGCACACAAGTCATAGTAGGCAGAAATGTTGGTCTAGGGTTATCAACACTTCTCTGACTTGAACCAGGACTAAACCTTGATGAATTATGCACACTCAAGGGTGACCGCACATGATTTGATAATTGATTATTCCGAACACTTGAAGTAATACTGCTAGTACTTGAACTATTATTCTAAGCAGATGAGTTATAAGAGTTGGAACCACCATCCATGTTTTGTTTCTTGAAATCAATCCCACACTTGCACAACAACATGATATTCTCCTCGATTGCATGCAATAATCAAAACGAATATGTTGAAAGAAGATTTCCACATCAGGAATCCTCCCCTCAACAACTAATGTGCCACTTTGTTGAAAGGTTAATTCGAGTTGTTGTAAGTTTATTTAATTAATTTTGAGTGATGAGTGATGAAAAATTTATTTAGTGACTGTATTTATTTACTACCTTTTCGGGTTCCTTTTAACCATATCATAAAGGTCAGTCTCATTTTATTAAGTTACCATACCATTTCTTACGAAAGGTTGATATCAATGAATAATAAAATGAACAAAAGAATAAAGTTAGTAGTTAACCATATCACTTCTTTCAAAGGGTTGGTACAAAGAATAAAAGATTAAAGCAATAAATAAATGTTAGTTGCGTAAAAGTAAATAACGGAAAGTAAATGTTAGTTGTAGAAAGTAAATGATGGAAAGTAAAAGTTTGATGCGGAAAATAAATGACATGAAGTAAATGTTAGCGGTTAGATTTATTATTCATCACTCTTTTATTGTTTTAAGTAACAATCCATTGATTGGATTACACTTTTTGCATATTATTTCAATGTACAAAGTTAAAAACCATGAATTGGTTTGAACTTATGTTTTTAGGAATCTTTAAAGAAGTAAAATTTATAAGTTAACACTTTACTATTTTACCCTTGCACCTCTTTCAAGATTCAATTGTAGTATAGTATAGAGTTATGTCAAACCAAAGGGAATTAAAGTCATATATGCATTTCATAAAAAAAAAATAATGATTAACAAATTTTTTGATGATTTTGTGTTATGTTGTATAAAAATTAACTAAGAAACATAAACTAATATTCACAAATTATTAAGGAGAAAATTGGTTGGAATTGTGGAATTATTTCTAGACTCAAATGATTTTGAAAATATTAGACAAATTATGTGTTATACTTTGGTTAATTCCAAACACCAAGTCTAAATCCCCATCTAGTGTCCTAGTATGATAAGGTGATTTTCAAACCTTATATAATAAACTAAATAATAATTAATTGCCACTCGTCGGAGTAGGTTGTCACACCCTACTTCAGGCTCCGTTAACTTTATTTAGCCTTGAACATAAGTTGATTAAAATAGATGCTTTGATATGACAAGTGAACTATGGTGTATGTTATACTTTTTAGTTCACTTGTCAATACCTTGAGAAGAAGCATTTTGGATCTTTAAATTAAGTTTTAGGTGGTCAAGCTAAAACTGCATTAAGAGCTTCTTAAAGAATCAAAATTAACTTAAAGTAATAACTTGAATAAATATTAAGTCCAAAGATGTTACAAATGAAGAAAAGAAATAACATTACACAATAATCCAAATCAATGTGTAGGAGCATTATCCATCTATCCAAGGATGAGATGCTTTTGGAACCAAATGAGATTACAAAATTAACTTGCATCACATTTGCCAACTACTTTCTCCTCTTGAATTATCAGAGAAAATTACAAAATTTACCTAAAAACTAGCTTGGAACTGTGGCCCCAAAATACAAGAATTCTATACATAAGTGTTTTTGAGAGAAGAAGTGAAGAATGAAAGTGTATTTTGAATGGTAGAACAGGGCCTCTATTTATAGGCAACCAGGTCACTGCCTGACCCTCTTGGTCCACACTAGGCGCACTGAACCGTTCAGCATGGGTTTAGTCCTTAGCCAAGCAGCGTAGTCAGCTGCTTGTTGTTGACTCACCAAAGCTACTTGTGAGCTACTTGACCGAGCTATTGTGGACTATTCTGAAATGTGCTCGGTGGGCTTGTCAAGTGAGATGCTTGGTGGCCAATTTAAGTTGGCTACTTGGGTGGCACCGCTCAACTGCATGCTTGAGCAACTTGTCCTGCTCTGGCTAGATGTGTAGTTTGAGGCTGGGCAATCCAAGTGCAGCTGAGCTGCCTGTAACGCCCCGAAAAATACTTCTCAAAAACATTGCGGAAAAATGGGTAATTTTTTTTTGAATAAAGAGATTGTATAAA
The DNA here is from genome assembly GCF_001865875.1 of Lupinus angustifolius. Lineage (NCBI taxonomy): Eukaryota > Viridiplantae > Streptophyta > Magnoliopsida > Fabales > Fabaceae > Lupinus > Lupinus angustifolius. Next base: position 2,683 of record NW_017726256.1, on the reverse strand, counting down.
GTTGTTTCCTTTTTAAAACCTTCCTTTTCCGGGACATCACTTTAAGTAACTCGAATGCGGAAAATCAACTTATCGTTATCGAATGATAACTTAACCTGATTCACAATTTCCTGAATAACACATTAAATATAATCAGTTAAGTCATAATTAGTTCATACAAGCTACATCATCAAAGGCGCAATCTACATCGCCACTACATGTACAAAATCACCAGGTACCCAGCCCGCCATCAAAAACCAAAAAGAGGACATCGACTGGCCCCCAAGCTGACTCAGAAGATTCCAGGAATGCTGGACCCCTCACTCGGGTCCTCCTCCTCTTCTGAGTCCGACACGAGGTCGATCACCTCCACCGAACTCTCGACATTCACGAGTTCAATGACCTCGTCTTCCTCCTCTTCTTCCTCCACTTCGTTATGCCATAACCCAGCGGCATAATTTGATGGGGATGACATTCTTAGACTCGGAGTCTTCTTGCAAGGACCTCCTCCAAGAACTTGGCTCCTCTGGGCTCTGCTGGATGATGGAGCATCCAAACAATCTGCCCACGTCCTATGACCGTGGGAGGGAACCGCGCCATCACTCCTGACTGGCGGGTGTCGGAGTCCTACATCTGGAGACATCATTCCCGTTGGCGGTAATGTGAAGGAAGCGTCAATGTAAGCGTCAGGGTGAGGGATCATCATCGATGACTCGTTGCACTCCATGTGTAACGACAGACCGTAGGGGCCTGTGTAAGTGTATCGGTGCCCATCACTGACCCATTGTCCTGCCGGGGACATCGTGAAGTGATAGTCGCGAATGTGGGTGCTGTTGTTGGCCATCTGCATAGAAAACATATACAAAACAAGAACAATACAACAGAGAGAGTAAGACATCTAATGAACATAAATTCATTGACGGCGTGGACTTACTCAGAATATCACACTCAGACATAAAATATATTTAAACATATAATTCATCATTTATCATCAACATCATGAAGAAATTCATAACTTACCATTTATTTCAACATTACCAATATATCAAATAATATAATCAACAATATACTCATAATCATATCACATACAAAAACATAGAAATACACCATACTTATAACTCACATGTGGGAATGTACTTCCCCAATGATAATGTATGTATGATATGTCATGATCATCCACCTTACACCAATATCCATCCAACATCCTAATCGGAAATAATCGAGAGTACAGGTCCCGTACCAAGCCGTTTTGTACCACCCGAAATAACATATCCTTGCAAGGAATTAAAAATAGATCGATCGGTTCCCTCAGGAACAGTCCTACCCGGACCTAGGTCGTACAAACGCTTTCTGGGCATCCCTCTCAACGATCTCGAATGCAATTCCGGGTTGTCAGAGATTGCCTAGTTTGGCCTGTGAGAACTGTCCGATCCAACAGGGTACCTCCCCAGGAATACAAGGGACTCGTCTCACCCAGACTCTCCCTCAAGACAATGTTGGCGAATCACCGTCCAATCAGTGCCGTCCCTGCTTACTTCACGGTACATCATGGTGCTCTAAGTCGTCCCGTCATTTCCTCTCCACTACTTCATGGTCACAATGCAATGCATTCTTAATCAGAATCAAATGCAAATGTATTAATCAAACACATGATCGGCCCATCCTTAAGCCATCTCCCGACAAGGAATGCTTCTCGTGGGACCCGATAGTACGTCAACCGTACTTGCTCATGGTAACATCTCAATCACTACAACTCATCACCGGACAATCCTGGACGGTCACATGACCAAGCCTCTTACGGTCGGTCGATCGTTGTACAGTGATATTATGTATCCTTACTAGGGTACCCCCCTAGTTCACGACTTCAAGTCGGATACTTGCCCAACAAGGCATCAACATAACAATACTTTCACAACATCATCTTTATACTATTTAAGACATGATCTCATTCCACAACTTTATACCACAACACCCTACTCGAGTTCATCGCATTGTTCACAACCTCATCTTATTTCAATCTTTCCACACTGCCCCTCGCCCAAGCGGGGACTAGTCGCCCCAGGCAACAATTCGTCTTTAAATCCCAAATAAACTGGAGCTTTCCTCGCCCAAGCGAGGCCCTTTCTCGCTCAAGCGAGACATCATTAAAATCCTGATTTTTTTTTTCTCTCGCCCAAGCGAAGCTTTTGCTCGCCAGGGCGACGCCTTGCTCGCCAGGGCGACGCCTTGCTCGCCAGGGCGACGCCTTGCTCGCCAGGGCGACGCCTTGCTCGCCAGGGCGACGCCTTGCTCGCCAGGGCGACGCCTTGCTCGCCAGGGCGACGCCTTGCTCGCCAGGGCGACGCCTTGCTCGCCAGGGCGACGCCTTGCTCGCCAGGGCGACGCCTTGCTCGCCAGGGCGACGCCTTGCTCGCCAGGGCGACGCCTTGCTCGCCAGGGCGACGCCTTGCTCGCCAGGGCGACGCCTTGCTCGCCAGGGCGACGCCTTGCTCGCCAGGGCGACGCCTTGCTCGCCAGGGCGACGCCTTGCTCGCCAGGGCGACGCCTTGCTCGCCAGGGCGACGCCTTGCTCGCCAGGGCGACGCCTTGCTCGCCAGGGCGACGCCTTGCTCGCCCAAGCGAGGGATTTCCAAAATTTCATCGAATTCCTGGGCTTTGTTCGCCTAAGCGAGACCCTTGCTCGCCCGAGCGAGGATTTGGCGCC
>NW_017726255.1:0-8737 GCF_001865875.1 Lupinus angustifolius | reverse complement strand
CAACATTATAACAACTCCATGAACACAAGTTGTTCATGGTTTCAACAAAATATTTTCATAAGTTCAAGAACACCACCATTTTCGGTTTTGAGGAGAAAATGAGTTAGAAAGCGTTTTAGAAAATTTCAACGGTTGAATATGTTCTTGACATACTCATGAACATCATACTTAAATTTCATCAACATCCATTGGTTGAATGTTTGAGAGATCAAGGATTGAAGATGGAAGAAGTAAGTGAGAAAATGAGAGAAAAATGAAGAGAGTGATTACCTCTTCTTTGAAAATGCAAAAGTGATAGAGTGAAGTGGGGAGTGTGAGGGTTTAAGGGGAGAGGGAAATCTGATTTCCCTCCTAGGCAATCATGAAAATCTCCTAGGGTGACTCTCCTAGGGTGGCTAATGGTGAGATTAAGTGATGTGAGATTTACTTTATGGAAGTCAACTTTCGCATCCCAATGCGAAATGACCCCTCACGGATACGTGCGTTAATCATGCTCGAGTATCATCGGCTAATACTCGATCAGATATTATAAATCGCCCGATCGTAATATCCGATTAGAATTTCAGATTTCGCCATTCCGAGTGAAAAATATTTAGAAAATAGGTATGGGTGTATTCAGGGTCTATATTGACTCGAAATGAAATTACGAAGCCAATGGTGCGATCGGAATTCGATTCCGAGTTACGGAACTCAAAAACCACTTTTTGAGCCGTACCGGGTGGATTTCGGCCCCGACAGTGTTTCAGAACCGACTGTCTCGAAAATTACCAAAATTTACCACAACATAGGAAATAAAATTTCAAGACTAAAACTCAACTAGAGTTTCGTCTAATTATTTACCGAAATTGCCCAGAAATTCATTTTCGAATATATAATTAATAAAAATATTAATAAAATCTTATAATTCGAAATCGTAAAATTCGCGGTGTTACACTGCCTGCTTCAGCAGGTTGGCTTGTGCCAAGTTTGAGTCTGACTATGTCAAGCTTGTGTCTGACCGAGTCAAGTTGGTGTCAGGTAAGTTGGGGGTCCTATTTGACCATGCCAAGCTGCTTAGTGAGCAACTTCATGTTTTTGGTCCATGATTTTGGCCAAACACTTAGCTTGCCATGTGTGCATCAAAAGTGGCTTATGTGGACACCTCCTTGCTTGACTATTTTTCTGATTTTTTTATTCTCTTTCATTTTTCCTAAAAAACTTCACACAAAGATTTGGAAAAGAGGTGGACAAAATATACAATCAAACTATGATAATTTATCTAAAAAGTGTTGACTTAAGTTGGTTTTGCATGAATGACATAGGATAAATGTCATAAAAAGTGTATAAAAATTAGGTATCTTTGGCACTTATCAGAATCTTGGACTAGTAGAACACGATATAAAGCTCCTTGAGACAAAGCACAATTGTAGGTGAAGAAAAAAACTTCAATTACTTATATACTCCAACAAAATCTTGGGACGGTTAACATGATTGGGATTAACTATGAACACAATCATGTAGCCACCATGATGAATGGCATGAAAGTTTGACCATTGGAGTTGTTGTTAAGTTGCAAGAAAAATTTCATGTGTGCTTTCTTTCAATTCTTTCTTTCACATATATTCAAAAGACTATTCAACCACGTAATTGTTTGAAGCCTTATGGTCATACGATTTTCCCCTGAACCACCATTGTATGTTGAATTTCCAATAGAAAGAATAATATTTACTTCTTTATTTTCAACAATACCCTTATCATAATCCAAGATTACTGTTTCTTCCCTCTCTTTTTTATCGGCTACATTATTGATGAAATTGAATTCAATGGTACATGATAGTTGATGATGAAAGTGAAGGACAATGTTGGAGCTATAAGTTGGTCTTGCTGCATCAGAGTCGGGAAAAGATATAGAACTTGAATTGGTGGAAAACTTGAAAACACCATCATGCATAGATGAAGAAACAAAAGCAAAAACACAAAATTCTTCTTCGCTAATTTATTCCTCATTATTTGACCCACAATGGATAAAGAATTTTGCTCATAAGCAAAGAATACACATGAAGAGAGGTTGATGGATAAACAGCGGAAGAAATAATTACATCGCTCTGATACCATGTTAAAATGGTAAAAGCCATGCATGAATGAGAAAGAAAAGCTTGAATAAGAAAGAAGGTGAAAGAATAAAAAATGACAATAAAAACTTGCTTACTTGAATAATATTTCTCATTGATTTAATTAGAAGAGGATACAATGATTTAAATATGGAAAACTAGAAAAACTAACAACCAACTATATCAATAATGTTTTAACAGTTTGGTTGATCAGATGACTATGAGAAGTCACCGATGTGATTAGTATATGAAGCATTGGATCAAGCTAATGAGAAGATACAAAGTGCTTATAATGATGTTGAGGATAGGTAACATTCATGTATTATTTGCAACTAATATTCATGTATTAACATTGTTATGCTCTTTATTTGAAACTAACATCATTCTTTATAGTTATATGCCTCTATAGAAAATTATTGATGATAAATGGGATAGACAACTTTATACAATATTACATGTTGCAGGATATTTTCTTAACTCTCAATTACATTAAGCTCATGGGTTTACTATTGATCTTGAAGTTAGAAATGGATTGTGTGAACACTCAATTTTGTTCAACCCATTTCTTTTATCTTTTGTATGAAAGAGAATATCATTTGTCGATTTGTGAGAATTGTTAGCTGAGTGACTAGTGCCAAAAAAAATCAGCCATATCTCTTAATTTGAGTTAATTACAACATCCATACAACCATTGCATTAGTAATTCACACGTCCAGTGGTTAAAATAAATTCCATGTGCATAGTTTTGTCAAGATGCTAGTTTATGGCCATGATATTATTAAAAGCCAAAATCAGGTAAATCCCCAACAGAAGAGAAGATTAACCACATAGTTGATACCACATAGGCTATACAACATTTATTACATTTCATTATCAACAAAGTTCTATACATGCCAATGGCTTTGCAGTGTTGCCTGACATGGGGAAACCCAAACGAGCTTGATACTTAGGACATTTGACATAAATAAAAAATATGTTGTCCAAGACATCCCTGATCTGGAACACTTGCCTAAATTCAGAAATTCAGAAACTCCACAATCAATCAAAAGTGTGACGTTATGCTAGAATGAAAGGAAAGAATACTACATATTTATGCCAACTCCAAGACAAGGAACCCTCGTGTTTACTATCCGATAAGATGAGTGGATATAAGAATAGATGATGCGGTTGAGATCATAGAGTCAACTCTACACAAGTTGTAACCTCTGCAGATTTTGTAATGTCCGACTATCTTCCCATGGGTTCTTTATGGTCCAATAAAGCTTTTCCATAAGTCAAACAGGAACACAATCTAGCACCATAGCACCTTGCATTACTTGAACATTTCACATATCAGCATACCCCTGGCTGCAAAGAAAGTGAATAAACACATGGGGCTTGTGCATATAAAGTAAAAATAAAAATGAGTTGATTGATGGAAGATGATGATACTTTGGGATGGAGTGAAGTAAAACCATTATTTTAGGTACTCTTACCATTATGATTTTAAAGAACGCATATACAAGGTGTGATTCGGAGGACCGACTTCTTGTCATTCATTGATCTCTAAGATGCCGACAACTATCTTATTGGATGGGGGCCAATCCAAACCTTCATAAAGATACTCCTTAGATGCCACGTGGGTGCTCTGTGTGTACCTAGAATAACCATAAAAATGCCCATCTCATCATCTTATGAGCTAATATGAGCAGAATGAAATTCCTTGAAAATGAATACATGGGAGTTATGTAAAGAATTAATGAACTGAATGCAGAAACGTCTCTATACAGTTTGAATCTTCACTTTAAACACTGAAATTGAACCACTAAAAGAGCACTGAGTCTACCGGCGTCGGGATGAAACCCTAAAACAACTTGATGTGGTCGTGAACCATCCTCAGGCATGGCCTTCCCTCACCGAGGCAAACCACCATTGAAGAAAGGAACTCACCTCCTCTAAAAAGGAATCGAAGATGAGATGAAAAGAGAACACGACTCAGTGGCCGTGTTGTGTGATAGAGAGACTTCACTCACCACCGCTACCGTCGCCGCGCCTTCCTCCATCGACTTCCGCCGCTGCCACCTCTGGGTCGTGAAGAAGAAGATAAGAGAAGATTTGGGGATTTATCCCCCATTCTTCTAACTTTGAGGATTTCCCCTTTGCTGGTATCATGAAGGTTGGGGTAACGTGTGTTACCCCTTTATTCCTTAACTTTTTTTTTTACTCTTTTTATTTATTTATTTCATTTCATTTGTTTTTTATTTTTTATTTTTTATTTATTTATTTATTTCATTTCATTTGTTTTTTTATTTTTTATTTCTATTAATCATTTGTCTTGGCAAGTTATAGTGAGATGGATGTTGATTAAGTATGATTTATACTAACTATTAAATTAGGTTTAAGGATTTATGTTTATTACTTATTTAAATTTATAAAAAAAAAACAAGTAATATAAAATGGTTCTTTAACACTATAATTTTTACCTTTTAATATTCAAAAATCTATTTGAGATTATATGCGATGCGGATATTAGTTTTGTCGCTTCATCTATCTCGCACACCAATTAAATTTTAATTATTTCAAAAACTTATTTGAGATTAGATGCGGTGCGGACATTAGCTTTGCTGTTTCGTCTATCTCGCAAACAATTAATTTTAATTATTTCAAAAATTTATTTAACATTTGATGTGGTGTGGACATTAGCTTCTGATGTTTCATCTATCTTACAAACAATTAAATTTTAACTATTGCAAAAGCCTATTTGAGATTAGATGCTGTGCGGATATTAGCTTTGCTGCGTCGTCTATCTCACAAACAATTTAAATTCAATTATTTCAAAACTTATTTGAGATTAGATGCAGTGTGAATATTAGTTTTGTTGCTTCATCTATCTTGCCAACGATTAAAATTTTAATTATTTCAAAAATCTATTTAAGATTTGGTGCAGTGCGGACATTAGCTTTTGCTGCTTCACCCATCTTAAAGACGATAAACAATCAAATTATATTTCATCCAAATCAAAACAAACCAAACAAATTAACCAATTTCCGAACCAGAAGCATGTAGTCTTGATTTCCATATTGCACCTATGGATATGTAGGAGCAAGATAACCTCTTGTCAGACACAAAAATAAAAGATAAAAAATTTAGTTTCAATAGTTGAATCTTAATAAATAAATTTGTTTAAGGGTATAAAAGTCCATGTTATTAGCGAGGGTATCGTTTTAATACGGGTGGACGGGGTGCTAATACATTCCCCGATCCGTAATCGACTCCCGAGCTCAAAATCTCTGTTCAAAGACCATTTTTATCCTAATTGGGCTTACTAGAGGGTTTTATACGTTTTAACCGCAAAAAACGTAGTGGCGACTCCAAATCAATTGGGAAAGGTAGAAATCGAGTTTGCCTCTTCCCAAGTCGTAGAGCCGGTCTTCCAACTGAAAATCGAGTTGCGACAGATTGTTTGGTGCCATATGATGAATGATGCATGATATTCAAGATCAATCTAAGATTGTTATTCAGGTAGATCATTTTACTATTAAACGAGGCGTTTCGGTAAGAATTTGGCTTTGAACATGGTGAATCAGAAGAATGTAACATATTGGTGGGAGTTTTTCGGGGATGAACCACCAGAGCTTAAAAGGTTTTCTCTTTGTGTACTAAGCTTGACTTGTAGCTCTTATAGATGTGAGCATAATTGGAGTGCATTTGCAATGGTAAGAATTCAATTAAATAGTATTTCTATTGATTATTTGTTTATGTCCATACAAATGTAAGCATAATTATATTTATATTGACTATTTGTGTAAGTCCACACCAAAAGAATAAATAAATTAAAGCAAGAAACAATGAGTGATGTTGTTTTTGTTATGGCCAACTCAAAATTGTGCAAAAAGAAGCAAGCCAAGAAGGGTGTCGAACTAACTATTGATGATATCTCATCTGATGATGAGTGGATCGTGGAACACAATAACGATAATGAAGATCATTTGGATGGCCCAAAAGGTGATGGGGATGATTTGATGAGAGAATTCTTTGGAGAAGATATAGGCGATATTGAAGCAAATGAGGATGAAACCCCTTTAGAAGATGGTTATAGAGAGTTTGATGCTAATGATTTGTTAAATTAGATTTAGTTGCATTAATACTTATGTTTTGATATTGGATTTGGATTTGGAAGAATGTTTTTAGCAAATTTATGCTTTGAAGTTGGATTTGAAATTATGTTTTTATCAAATGTATGCTTTGAGATTGCATTTGGAATTATGTTTCTAGCAAATTAAGTTTGTATTTGGATTTATGTCTACTATTATGTATATACATATATAAGAATTTCCATGCAATATTTCTCTACTGATAAGTAAGATCTTATAAGTCGTGTTACAATCATATGTTTAAGATCTTTGACTCCCCTCCAGATCCTAAGTAGAATCTCGATTTTGACTATAGGTGTTACTAAAAACAATCCAAGTGTTTCCTTGGCAAGTATGATGTGGAAAAGTAAAATTTAATACCCAATCATTATCACTTTGGTCATTACCATCACCACTTGGCAGAGACCAAATCAACTCTTCCATCTTCCCATTGGACCGGTTTATCTTATTACCCAAGACTGCTAATTCTATTCTTCCCATCGGAGTTGTTTATCTTACTTGACAATTTTGGGGGTGAAGTGAGCATCCAAGCGCATTTTTATGTACAAATAACTTGTACTATTCTCACTATGATCATATCATGTAGTAAGAAATATGTGCATCCGAATATTATATAATTGAGTCAACAAGGAGAGGAGCAAAAAATGTACACAACCCTTAACAGGCTACCACAAAAATGTCCTAAAAGGTGAACTACAAACCAGTTGTTTGAAAATGTAATGATTATCCTATATGGAAAATAAGCACAAGAAAAAAACAATAGAAAAATCAATTAACATTTAGGGAAGGTCTCATACATGTTTTAGTTCATTACAGTTATAAAAATTAGAGCATAACAAATACATTATCAAGAAATATTAAGTGGTTCTTCAAATAGTCAAACTTGTTTGATTCTTACCTCCATGACCATCATAAAAACAAAAAAACGAAGTGGATGGAGCCATATCAAGATGTGCAGCATGCTATCAAAAGAAAATAGAATGAAAATGTCAATGTCATTGATGGTTCAACATAAATATGCCAAAATAAAGTTCGATCTCTTCTAGCAGATTATAAACCTATAACATAAATTAGGAAGTTAGTCTAGTGGTGTAAGGACATGTTGTTTCCCTTGATATTGCACAAGGTCAAAGACTAAAATTTAGTCCTTGAGAGCAACACTCTGTTAGAGGGACACACATATACCATGAAGGTGAAAGATACATGTTATAGTCCGTCCCATAAGAGTTAACTACATATATAAAATATATTAGAAAAAGAAAAACCCATTCATTGTCCCAAGAAATAGTATTAGTATGAGGAAGCAAGATCCTAATTCCTATTAGGTCAAACAAAAACTAGAACTACATGTTCACTCCATAAACCACAGAGTTATATATGAATTATCTAGCAATCCATAAAACATACAAACATTTTTGCAATTATATTTGCATTGGTTGATTACTCACTACATCTTCCATTGTTGTACGCCAACCTTGCATAGATGATAAACCATATTTAAGAAGGTCATTTAAAACTTCTTCAAAAAGCATTTCAAATTTTGGATAACTCATATTTTGTCCCATGGTTACTGTTAGGTATTAGTGGTCTAGACACACCTAGAAGGAGATGGGGTTGAATAGGTATAACGGTTATCCATTACCGTTTCTCGCACCAAAACCTGGTTCTGGAAAACAGCCTAGGTAATCGATTAACCAGTGGGCTTAATCGATTAACACGAAACAAAAACATAATTACCAGATTGGCTAATTGCACAGTTATTTACCAACAATCAAGCTGAGATACAACATATATTTTTATACACAATTAACAAGGATATAACAAAGTATCAGTATGCAAAATATTAGCTTCAAACCTGAATTAAAACAGTTTGAATTATAAAAGAGATAGTGAGAGAACAACTTGCACAAATGGATTTTTATCCTGGTTCGTTTGTGGGTCCACTTGCAAACTACATCTAGGCCTCCCCTTCTGATCTTGGGAGATTTCTCTTCACTATATTGAAAACTTTGTATTGTCACATACACCAATTCAATTACAAGACTCTAGACGCTTCTTTCTTGAATTTCAAGAACCTCTAGCCTTGGTTTGACTATCCCTATCGCTTGAGAAAACCTTTCTCGCAATCCAGCCACAGCCAAGATCCTCGCTCTAAATTTAAGACCTCCAAGCCTTGGTGAATATTCACTCAATCTCAATGGTGGTAAGACACCAAGAGACAAAACCATAAGTACAAAACAATATACAAAAACAAAATTTTACCAAGCACTAAAGTGCTCAAATTACAACAATGAAAACTCAAAGATTAACCCACAGTCAAGTAACACAAGCCATCATGAATGTATGCAAGTTAATACAAAACATATAACGCATAATCTTTCTCTAAGATCTCTAATCAGAATGCACGAACATGCAAGAAAGAATGAATGAGATTAAGCACATGAAAACAACATGAAATACATCATGAACAATGTGAACTAAGCATGTTAATCTCTCTTTCTCACACATGCATCT
>NW_017726254.1:0-2144 GCF_001865875.1 Lupinus angustifolius | reverse complement strand
CTTGACTCCTATACATGTTTTAGCAATTATATTATGCCTAATATGCACATACAACATGTATGATTAATGCATGAACATATAATACACTAGATGATATGGCTCATGAATATGATATGTCAATATTAATGGCATGTGAGACTTACATCTAGGTTTACCTAATCCTATATTCACTAACTAAGGCACACATCCCAGACTACTTAGATTGACAACTCTATTGATATAACCTAGTCTAGATATGACCAATGAGATCTAGACATGTTGATTATTGAGACATCTTCAAGCTTTTACTAACTCTTTGTCTTCATCAAAACATAGGAAAAACATTGGTAGTGCAATCCTTGACACATTGCACTTTCAATCTTCCCCTTTGTTATGATGACAAACACCACATCAAATACCACATTAAATTTGATGAAATAGCTTGACGATGTTGTACATTTGCATAGCGGTTGTGAATTCAAAGTTGAAGCGCTTCCTCTCCCCCTTAGGTAAGCAATGATTACTACGGAAGCTATTACAACCTGCAAATACATATCAAACCCAACAACCAACCGTTCTCCCCCTTTTGATGTTATCAAAAAGATACGAATATTCAATTATAGCAAAAGTCAGAGTTGTTATGGTTAAGACAGACTATAATTAATCAATTAATTTTAGGCGTTTAATTAATCAACCAGCTGTAATAAAATTGCACAAATGCTCATTTTTATATGATTTAATCCATTAAAACCAATGCATAATCGATTAAATTAACAGTAAACAACAACATAACTTATTTAATGGCTTGAAAGGCTATGTTAATTCAAATTAAGCAAGGAATGATTAAGCAGTGATATAATTGAACAGCAAACAACAGGCTTAATCAATCAACAGGGGTAGATACACCAAACATGATCAAGATCCATTAAACATAAATCCATACTATTTACGACATAATTAACAATTAAGCATGAAATAGACAATTTGAAAACATTAAGACATTACTTCCAATTGTAAACAGCAAGCTACAATTAAGCATAATACCAACACAAGTTTAGCAGAAGATAAGTAGTTTAGCTATTACAATTCATATGCAAAAGCAAAATAGAAAATGGAGTTCTCAAGAGGAAAGCAAGGATCAACATAATCCATAAACTAGGAAGGATAAACCTATGGATCTAAGGTCTCCTAACTAGGGATGAGATTGAGGGTTTTTATCGTCAGGAATGATCATGCCACCACCACCCTTGATGAGGGTGCTCAACTTGTTGAACTCGACACACAACCTCTTGCTTTGTGAATCAGCAGTTGTCTGAACGGAGTTCCTCAAGGATTGATAATGATTATCTATGTAGGCATTTTGACGCTCCTCAAAGTTCTCAAAATCAGTATGGTATGTATCCTTTAAAGATTGAAAATGAAGATCCATCCTATTGTTAAGTCGCTGTTCCATAGCATCCAAGTGAGCTTGTCCAAAGGCTGGTTCTCGTGTTGCATTTCCAGAAGACTCCCCCTGAGTTGTAGCATTCGGCTCATGTGTTTCATCTTGGTCATCCTCACCAGATTGGTCGAGGTTCATAGTGTTGAAATCCTCCTATTATTGCCAAGTGTTTCCATTCTTGTAGATGCCCATCTTGTGAATCAAACTTTCACCAATTAAGTGATCTTTATCATAACATTCCACAACAATAGTATCGGAAACATCAATATTCAGACAGTCAATAATGCGCGAGATGAAAATATTGTAGGGAAGCAACTTCGATTGCGATGTAGAGACACTATACATGACCATCGGGATCTCTTCAGGCCAATTAATCATCACATTTTCCTTGGTCGCATACATAAACCTCAAATCATTCACGATAGGTTGTGCATGATTTATGTTCCTTTGAATCAGTATGTATGCAATCAAATAGTGCAAGAGCCTATTCTCTACGGATAATGACCCAACTTGTGTCAATTCACCTTGAACATATAATTGAGGTCTCCTCAAACACGACTTATACACATCAACATCATCAAAAGAGTTGTTAACCTAGTCACAATCTCCTAGACTAGCACCATTACTCGATAATCCACCCACATTCATGAATATGTCATCACTCAGCTCAAATAATTTTCCAGATATCATAAACCAGTACTTCCCATCCTTGTATCTAAAATTA
>NW_017726253.1:0-4244 GCF_001865875.1 Lupinus angustifolius | reverse complement strand
AATTCCAAAAAGGGGACAACCCCTTGTGCTTGCATTCCATGTGGAAAATCAAAGTTTTGTTCCGCTAGCCAAGTTAAGTTGGCATACCTTATGTACGTAGGCTTTCTTCCCTAAAACTAGAGCAATCGAGTCTCTTGCAAAATCAAAGAGTCATATGGGTCTCCGCGGTCCTGCCTCAATTGTTGATTCAAAGATACGGCTTTTGGAGCACGTGGTGGACGTTGAGCGGTTGTTTTAATCCTTTTTGCACGACCTCTTTCCATTTGTAGCTGAAAACCGAGCTGATTTGGAAGTTTAATGAAGGATTCAGAAAAACCTATCTTAGGGTTTGGAATTGAGGGTAAACAAATTTCTTGGAAAACAATGATGGAGAAGAAGGTTTAGGGAGTGGAATGGGGTTGGAGTATTCGGTTTTGGGCTAGGTTAAAGTTTAGGATTGATATTGAACTTGTTCCTCTGAGATTTGAGAGAAAATGGGATGAAAGAGGTTTTGAAAAATGGCCCAAAAACGCTTTTGTTTCTATTTAACTGGTGCTGTTAATCGATTAACTACCAGACTTAATCGATTAACCAAGTTAAAAAATAACAGGTTTTAAAAAATACATCCAGGTAATCGATTAAAATAACGCCTTAATCGATTGAATAGCATCCGTTACAGAATCAAGAGTGTTTTGGATGTTTAAAAGCATTCAAAGATTTCTAACTTTTAGAATGAAATATTGAGCAGTCACATATATACATAGAGCTTATTTATAGAATCATGGATCATATAAGGAATAACTAGCATTCAACATATTTTCATTTTGAAGCATACAAGGCAAAATAATCATGCAAGGCAATAACATAAACTCAATTAAGATATTTTTCATCAAGGATTCCTAGTTCTCTTCGAAGAACATAGAAGGTATCTCGTTAGAGGGGCTCGGTGAAAATACCCGCTAATTGCTTAGAGGTTTCTATGAATTCTAGCACACAATCACCTTTTTGAACATGATCACGTAAACAATGATGCCTTATTTCAATATGCTTGGTTCTCGAATGCAAAACGGATTCTTGGAAAGGTTGATGGCACTCGCATTATCGCACTTAATGGGGATCTTTTCTAGTTTAAGCCCAAAGTCCTTAAGTTGCTGCTTCATCCAAAGGATTTGAGCGCAACACATGCCAGCGACAATGTATTCCACTTCTATGGTGGACAAGGCAATGTATACTTGCTTTTTGTTGTGCTATGCCACTAAGGAACTGCCTAATAAATGATAAGTCCCAGTAGTGCTCTTTCGATCCAACTAACACCTTGCGAAGTCGGAATCAGAGTAACCTACCAAGGATAATGAGGCATCCCTAGGATACCATAATCTCATATTCATTGTTCCTTTTAAATATCTCATGATGCGTTTAACAATACTATAATGTGAATCTTTAGGCAAAACTTGAAATCTAGCACACATGCAAACACTAAACATAATATCAGGGCGGCTTGCAGTCAAATATAGTAATGAGCCGATAATCCCACAATATTTGGTTACCTCGATAGCTTTTCCCTTTTCATCTTTATCTAGATAGCATGAGGATGCCATAGGAGTAGATGTATCTTTACATTGCTCCATATCAAATTTCTTTAGTAATTCCTTGCAATATTTCGACTGATGAATGAAGATGTCACTTTCCATTTGTTTAATCTGAAGCCCAAGGAAGAAGGTCAACTCACCCATCATCGACATCTCAAACTCGCTCTGCATCATCTCAGAAAATTCCTTACAAAGGATGTCATTAGTATATCCGAAGATTATATCATCAACATATATTTGAACATGTAAAACATGATTATCTAATCTACGGATAAAGAGAGTGGTGTCGACCATACCTCTTTCGAACCCTTTTTCTAATAGGAACGAACTCAATCTATCGTACTAGGCTCTAGGAGCCTGTTTCAAGCCATAAAGGGCTTTCTTGAGTTTATACACATGGTTCGGGTATTTGAAATTTTCAAACCCTGGTGGTTGGTCTACGTACACCTCCTCTTGAATATAGCCATTTAAAAATGCGCTCTTAACATCCATTTGGAAGAACTTAAAATTCATGATAGATGTGAAGGATAAGAGCATCCTAATGGCCTCAAGCCTGGCTACAGGAGCGTAGGTCTCATCATAATTGATGCCCTCCTCCTGGTTCTAGCCTTTAGCCACTAAGCGAGCCTTATTTCTAATGATCAAGCCAGATTCATCTAGCTTGTTACGAAAGACCCATCTCGTACCAATGACTGGATGTTCTTTTGGTTTAGGGACCAAGTCCCAAACATAATTACGCTCAAAATGGTTTAGCTCCTCTTGAATGGCTATACCCCAATGTACATCCTCGATGGCTTCGTCGATGGTCTTTGGCTCAATTTGAGACACAAATGCAACGAAATTACAGAAATTACGTAAAGAACTACGGGTTACCACCCCCGTAGATATGTCACATATCACCTTGTCTAGTGGATGATCCTTTTTGGTCTTCCACACAATCGACATGTTTTGATGCTCCTATTGAACTATTTGTTCTGCATCTTATTCATTGTTCTGGTTCATGTCCCTTGAATAAACTTCTTCTAGTGCACCTGAAACATCATTAGGAAAGACTTTTCTCTTCTCGTCAAAATGAACATGTACAGACTCTTTTACTTGCATGGAATACTTATTAAACACACGGGAAACCTTACTATGTAATGAATACACTAGGAATATGCCCTCATCAGCCTTCGAGTCAAATTTTCCAGAAATTATTTTTCCATTATTCAAAATAAAACATTTGCACCCGAATGCATGAAGATGAGGAATATTTGGTTTTCGACCTTTTAAAATCTCATATGGGGTTTTTGAAAAAGTTAGGTCTAAGAAGTATACGATTCATCACATACGGGCTCTCATTTAGCATGGTTCTTGCGAGCTCCTCTAGAACTCTATTTTTCCTCTCAACAACTCCATTTTGTTGAGGGGTATAGGGAGCCGAGAACTGATGCATGATGCCATGCTTATTACAAAAAAATTTAAACTTATGATTTTCAAATTCTCCGCCATGGTCGGATCGTATGTAAACAATTTTAAGGTTAGACTGGTTTTGAATTTGTTTGGCTAGACATTTAAAATATTTATATGCATCGCTCTTAGATGCCAAAAATAGGATCCATGTGAATATAGAAAAATCATCAACAATTACCAAAGCGCAAAAACTTCCACCGAAACTCATGATTTGCGATGGTCTAAATAAGTCCATATGGAGAAGCTCCAAAGTTCTAGTAGTGGATATCCCATTCTTTTTACTAAAAGAATTCTTTACTTGTTTACATTTTTGACACATGTCATAAAAATCCTGAGTTTTAAAATCAAGTTTTGGCAGACCAATAACCAAATTATTGTTAGATAATTTTTCTAGATGCTTCATATGAATGTGAGCGACCCGTCAATGCCAAAGTCAGATGTCATCTTCTTTTGAAATAAAATTTTTTGAGAAAAGAGAAGTGACATCCTCCAGGTCAACCATATATATGTTATTAACACGACAGCTGAATATTAGATAAAACGTCACGGGTTATACAACATTCAGAATCAAATGACACATAATTACCTTTGTCGCAGAGTTAGCTAATACTCAAAAGATTATGTTCTAGACCTTCGACATATAGAACATTCTCGGTTACAGCATGAGTTGAGTTGCCAATTTTTCCGGTGCCTATGATCTTCCCTTTGTTGTTGTCTCCGTATGTGATGAAACCTTTTTCCTTCAATGATAAGTCTAGGAATTTTGACTTATCTCCAGTCATATGTCTCGAACACCTGATGTCAAGATACTAATGTTGCCCATGTGTTCATACACATACCTGCAAAATTGATCACTTGCTGGTTTCAGGTACCCAAATTATATTGGGTCCTTTTCTGTTAGTAACCGCGGAGTTATCTCCCTTTTTCACCCAAGTGTAAACACCACTCGGTATCCCATATTTCCTGATGTAACAGTAGTAAGAGGTGTGACCATGTGTGCCACAATAGAAACATGTAGGAATTTTATTTTTATTATAAGACCTTTTATTAGTACGAGTTACAGGTTTCCTATATGGTCTATTTCTATGAAAAGGGGTGATATACCCTAATCCAGTATGATCACCAACATTTCTTGTTTTACTTAGCAAGGTATTTAATTGGTTTTAACTCTCTGAAAGTTTTGCGAGTTTTTCATTTAGTATAAAATTCTCATTTTTCAAGTCC
>NW_017726252.1:0-5775 GCF_001865875.1 Lupinus angustifolius | reverse complement strand
TAATCCAGTATGATCACCAACATTTCTTGTTTTACTTAGCAAGGTATTTAATTGGTTTTAACTCTCTGTAAGTTTTGCAAGTTTTTCATTTAGTTTAAAATTCTCATTTTTCAAGTCCTCGCAAGACTTACAGACAGTTGTTTGACATAATTTATCGTTAGAGCAGTCGCATGAATTACAAAGAAACAATTAGACCTAAAGTTTCATTTTCAAGTTTCAGCTCATCTAATTCTTTTTTTAGTTGTAAAATTTTTGATCATTTAGCAGAATTACCCTTTTTCTATCAGCACTAATTCTAGCCAATTTCTTTAGTTCTTCATGCATTTCGACATACGCAACATATAAAATCTCATATAAAGGAGAATCATCAGAAGAGGATGATGTGTTAGAATATACCTCATTATCAGCATCCTTTGTACTACCTGATCCGCAAGCGTCATCTGTTATAGTCATTAGGCATAGCTTGGCGGTCTCCTCTTCATCTGAGGTGCTTGATGTCGTCTCTTCCTCCGGTACATCCCATACAATGTAAGTTTTCTTCGATTTGAAGTCACGTGGAGTGCTCTTTTATGAATCAACCTTCTTTAGATAAGTGGGGTATTGAAATTTCATGTGTCCCGGCTTACCACATTCATGGCAAGTGAAGCATCCTTTATTCTTGCCTTTTCTTGTTGATTCTCGCACCTCTTCCTTTTGGAAAGGTTTGAAACCTCCTTTCTTCTTCAATAATTTCTCAAAGTTTCGCACGAGAAGGTTTAACGTGTCTTCATCAATGTCAAAGTCAGAGTCATCATTATTTATCTCTTTGCTAGGTTGTGACGTTGTTGTTTTAAGAGATATGTCTTTCTTTTTGCGGCCTGACTCTTCATGCATGGTCAGACGTCCAAGTTCCATCTCGTGCTCTTGAAGCTTTCCAAATAGTGTCGTCAAAGGCATGGAATCAAGGTTCTTAGATTCCATGATTGCAGTTACTTTAGGTTGCCATCTCCTGTCAAGACAGCGTAAAACTTTGTTAGTAAGTTCTCCTTTGGTAAAAAATGTATCAAGGGCAACAAGATTATTTACAATATGAGTGAATCGTTTTTGCATATCGCTAATAGATTTACTTGGTAACATACGAAATAATTCCTATTCATGTGTCAGCGCATTCAGCCTAGCGCGCTTGACCTCGCTATTGCCCTCATGAGTCACTTCTAAAGTGTCCCACATCTCCTTGGCACTTTGACACTGAGATACCTGAAAGAATTCATCATATGATAGGGCAGAGGTGATTATATTTTTAGCGTGTAGGTTATATTAAACCTTTTTGCGCTCCTCATCGGTCCACAAGCTTTTAGGTTTTTCCTTTGGTTCGTCATCCACTAAGTGTAGTGGGACGAAGGGCCCATTGATTACGGATTCCCAAATATCTGAATCAATGACCTCAATAAAAATCTTCATCCGGACTTTCCAGTAGGCATATCCCTCCCCACTGAATACGGGCGGGCGGTTAATGGATGCGCCATCACCGCCACATGGGTTGGTGGAACCCATTTTAATTCCCTTAAGATCACGCAGATACGGTTGAGCTAACACGCCGTACTAGCTCTATTACCAATTGTTAGGTATCAGTGGTCTAGACACACCTAGAAGGGGGTTTGAATAGGTGTAGAGGTTATCAATTACTGCTTCTCGCACCAAAACCCGGTTCTGGAAAACAGCCTAGGTAATCGATTAACCAATGGGCTTAATCAATTAACACGAAACCTAAACATAAATACTATATTAACTAATTGCATAGTTATTTACCAACAATCAAGCAGAGATACAACAAATATTTTTATACACAATTAACAAGGATATAGCAAAGTATCAGTATGCAAAATATCAGCTTCAAACACGAATTAAAACAGTTTGAATTATAAAAGAGATTGAGAGAGAACAACTTGCACAAATGGATTTTAATCCTAGTTCGCTTGCGGGTCCACTTGCAAACTACATTTAGGCCTCCCCTTCTGATCTTAGGAGATTTCTCTTCACTATATTGAAAACTTTGTATTGTCACATACACCAATTCCATTACAAGACTCTAGACGCTTCTTTCTTGAATTCGAAGAACCTCTAACCTTGGTTTGACCATCCCTATCGCCTGAGAAAACTTTTCTCACGATCCAGCCCCAGCCAAGATCCTTGCTCTAAATTCAAGACCTCCAAGCCTTGGTGAAGATTCACTCAACCTGGATGGTGGTAAGACACCAAGAGACAAAACCTAAAGTACAAAACAATATACAAAAATAGAGTTTTACCAAGCACTAAAATGCTCAAATTACAACAATGAAAACTCAAAGATTAACCCACACTCAAGTAACACAAGCCATCATGAATTTATGCGAGTTAATACAAAACATATAACGCAAAATCTTTCTCTAAGATCTCTAATTAGAATGCACGAGCATGCAAGAAAGAATGAATGAGATTAAGCACATGAAAACAACATGCAATACATCATGAACAATGTGAACTAAGCATATTAATCTCTCTTTCTCATACATGCATCTCTCTTCTGTCTATAATGCAGTAAATTACGAAAATTAGGCTCTCTAATATTTCCTAAACAATAATATGCAATACTATACGTTTCTATAATTTTCCAGAACTTATACAAAATAGATTTGACCCTTCAAACCGTTATTTTCAGCTACGCAATTAAAACAGAAAACAATTAAAACAGAAAACATACACGTTAATCGATTAAGTCACCACGTTAATCGATTAACCAACATATTACAATACGTGATTAAATAGTAAACTACTTATATGTTATGCTTGACTCCTATACATGTTTTAGCAATTATATTATGCCTAATATGCACATATAACATGTATGATTAATGCATGAACATATAATACAATAGATGACATGCCTCATGAATATGATATGTCAATATTAATGGCTTGTGTAACTTGCATCTAGGTTTACCTAATCCTATACTCACTAACTAAGGCACACATCCCAGACTACTTAGAATTATAACTCTATTGATATAACCTAGTCTAGATATGACCAATGAGATCTAGGCATATTGAGTGTTGAGACATTTTCAAGCTTTAACTAACTCTTTGTCTTCATCAAAACATAGGCAAAATATTGCTAGTGCAATCATTGACACTTTGCACTTTTAGTTATTATTTTTATTGGCAATTAGGGTCATGCTCATGGGCCCCGCTCACCATCCCACACGTTTTAGGTGGGTAGGGCATGAAAAATGTATCGTTCCGCACCAAAATATCTACCCTACATGCCCTTTTCATCCACATGCATTTCAAACAGACAAGAAGGGCGGCCAATGGGCATCAATGAATACTACAATTAAAAATTGATGGGCCAAGTATGGCAAGAGTAATTCATGTTCTCACCACTCGAGTACAATATAACAATTTTCCAAAATATAATATCTTACCAATTAATTGCATGTCTGGTTTATGCAAAAAAATGTGTTATGTTTTGTGTTTTGAATCTCACTATCACACTATGCATCCATGTAATCTCAAGTATGATAACATGAATATTGCAATGTTTCACCAGTGAAATAAAAAATAAGAGACAATATATAATATATTGTAATATTCCATGTACTAGATCATTTTTAGTATTTTTTTAATTTAGGGCGGCCCACAAGCCCTCCCTACCCATGTTTAGGGTGGGTAGAGCATGATATATTATGCCCTATTTAAAAATGGGCATGCCTATACTCGCCCTAATGTTAGTGGGCATTGTGTGGCCATGGCCAAGACGGACAGTTGAATATATCAACTATGTTATAAATTATAATAAGTTAGTAAAGACATGTAAGGGCATTAATGAATATAAACGATAAAAGTGATGAGGAAAGTGTGAAATTGTGAGAGAGAGATCATAGACTGAATGATATTTTTTTGAGCAATTTAAATTGACAGCTATAATAAGTTAGTAAAGAGATGTAAGGGCATTAATGAATATAAACGATAAAAGTGATGAGGAAAGTGTGAAATTGTGAGAGAGAGATCATAGACTGAATGATATTTTTTTGAGCAATTAAAATTGACAGCTACTGTTTATCCACTATGTTGGTGCAGCGGGAGCAATCGTTGTGCAGCATTGTCCAGAAGCAATGAAATAAGGTGCATAGAATAAATAGAAAAAAACAAACAAGAGAAATTGGTAATGAGATTCAACCAATTATGCCTACGTCTGGATAGCATTGAGCGAATACTAAGATATTATTAGAGAATAAAAATTACAAGCCCTAGTACACTCATGGTCCTAAGTGCCCATGGGTTGTTTCTATTCGGTGCTTATACTCTGTGCACTTAAGAACAAGAGACTTGGGTCCAATATATAACATTGACATTCTATTCTATTCTAATACTAGGCAATATAGAACTTCATATAATAACATATTTCAAACATCCCCAACAATTTTCATCTTGATTTAAATAGATGAATATCTAGCTCCTTAGGAAATCTACATAAGAATCTCCACCTTAACCAATATATGACTTGACCTTGCTCAATGCCTAGTTCTCTTTAATATCTCTTCCACATATGAGTCTGCTCCCCTTTGGCATTAGCCTTTCCGAGTATCCTTGACGAGATTACTGTCGCGCCCCGATTTTCGGCTGCACAACTTCATTTAGAGTCGCCACTACATTTTTTTTCAGTCAAAAAAATGTAGAAAAATCTGTTGGCCCAATCACAATGGCCCTTGGACTTTGATATCCAGGTTCGGGAGTCGATTACACACTAGGGAAGGTATTAGCACCCTAGTTGCCCGTTGTCCGTTTGAACGGTACCCTATTATATTGCATGGATTATTAATTGTGTTATTATTATTTTATTTAATAGTGTGATTAATTAATTATTTATTTTGAAGAAAAAATTTGTTTTTATTATTGTGCCTGACAAGAATGACCCCGGTCCTACGTATCCCTATTAAGGGAATCAAGGCTTACGTAGTTCTTTAGGTAGAAAAAGTTTATTTGGTTGGGTTAATTTTATTTATTAAAAATAGTAAAGTTTAAATTCTTTTTTTGAAAAAAAAGATATGAGCAAAGCATAGCCCTTACGTCCAATACCGCATCTCATATTAAAACGTGGTTAAGAAATTCGAATTTTTTGTTTTTTATTTAAAAAATAAAATCTTTTTAAGACGTGAAAATATAACTAGTCCTATTAATCACAAGGAAGTGAAGTGGAGCCCTTACGTCCGACACCGCATTATACCTTACAATATGAGTTAAATATTATTTCATTTTTTTGTTGACTCATGGATGCTTGTTGTTTTTTGTTTTTTTAATATGTTTTAAATTGATATATAATGAGAAACTAATTAATTACATATTTTGCTTCAAAACTAAGTATTTATTAAAAAAATGTTGTAGTATGTATACAAAGAGTGTATTGTTTATGCATTTACCTTTTTGATGTAGTTATAATTATATGTTACAATCGTAATAATTATTATTACTAATGCAATTATTGATAACAAAAATAAAACAACTATACAAGAAAGTAATGAAAATTACATACCTCTCATAGCGAATCCAACAACAATGAAATGCTGCAACACGAAAAAGGTGCAAAAAAGGCTAACCAATGCAAACAGACATATAGTGGAGGTAGGGACTTTGTGTAGCACAGACTCAGAGACATCGCTTTGGACATGTATATGAAGCCTCTCTACAATGTATACTAATGCAATTATAATTCCTCTTGAGTTTCTTTATATATTTTTTTCTCATTTTTTGGGCGGTGTT
>NW_017726251.1:62454-64303 GCF_001865875.1 Lupinus angustifolius | reverse complement strand
AAAATCCAAACACTATGAAGATATCCCTAGTCACCCATTTGAGCCTTAGGCTTTATGAAAGGAGATTTTTTTTTTTTCTAATAAAACCCTCAAAATATCAATAACCTTGGGCAGGGTAGTATCTCAATTGTTTTCCTTGACATTCAATCACTAAGAAAATACACTCTACCATTTCCAAATCTAACCCGAGGGTTAAAAATCCTAAGCAATTCAAATAAAAAAGTTCATCGGTCAAAGTGCAAAATAACATAAAAAACAAAAGAAAAATATACAAAAGGCCCGCTGAGAATCCTCAATAAAAAATCTCAGGCAAAAGTTAGGGCAAATAAAGTGCACTATCAATGACCGCAAAAAGGAACAATTCAAATACCTAGATTATCGCCTAAATATTAGGCATTCACCTACTGCATCATACAAATCCAACAAAATCTTAGTACTTGAATGTCATGTCAAGAAAACTGTTGAAATAGGACAATGGAGAAAGGAGAACGTAGAAAGGGGTTTGGGAAACACATTTTCGAGCCTTATCCTTTTTCTTGGAAACCCTTAACCAGACCATGATACAAGCTCAAAAGACCTTGTCGAGGATAGGATCTGCCTATGAAACGTACTAGGGCAAAGATCATTGCTGACTCCAATAAATATCATAAAGTTTTGATGAAAATATCTCATTTTAATGCATCATGATTAAATCTCAATCTCTCATCATCACCACCATCATATCAACACTCAAAACCCAAAAACAAAAATCAAATTTACATGATCATTGTTTTTAGTATTTATTTTTAAGGAGTTGTGCATGAAGAAAACACATGACAAGTTGGAATCAAACGAAAGGTGTCAATCCAAACAGGGGCATTTTGTGGAGGTTGATCTCATTTCTCGAAAGAAAGTACCCAGAAACCTATAACTTGGGTAAGACTAAAGTTGCTCATCATGGATCAATCCAAAATCTCTATACCAAGGAGGGACAAGATCTTGCATCCTCGACTTCAAACTTCAAATGTGACTCATGCTTTCATGCACTCGTGATTGTCACTTGAGGGTGTTCAAAAATATCCAAAAGAAAAAACAACCAAAAAAGAAAAAGAAAAAAAGAAAAAGAGCGCTAGGTTGAAAACCCACAAGGGCAACCTAAGAAAAGGAGAGCAATGCTAATTCGAAAACCTGAAAAGGCGATTTAACATTAAAAAAAAGAGGGAATTCCTGTCGGGTACCTACACCAAGTATTATGGGAAAAAATTAAAGAAAAGAAATGAACACCCTCAAGTGAAAATTCGTTATTGCTCATCCTCAACCATACAAACTGGAGCAGTTGTTTGAAGTGAGAATCATAACCTCTATTCAGAAAGATTCTCATCAAGTCTATGACAAAGATACTGGGGCAATTTATTGGACGGTCCAACTCTTCCAATAAATTCTCAACATGACGCTGAGGCATATTGGATGGCGAGGCGCTGGCAGATAGTCTCTTTCAACCATGTCCAACATGGGTCGCATTTCAGTCGAGTAAAAAAAAAACAATTTGATTGATCACGAGATCATAAACAAAGACATCTATGCATGCATTCATTACTCAAACATGACATCACTCACATCATTCTCAGCATAACATACAACATATTTTCAAACATTCATATCAATACTCATCTCGTTTTTTTCAGGACCCCGAGCCTGATGTGCTTTCAATCAATCTTTCCAGGACCCCGAGTCTGATGTGAATTTCCGAGTTCCGACAGTACCTAACCTGCGTTCTCGTTTTAAAATTATGCTTTCCAGGACCCCGAGCCTGATGTGCTTTCAATCAATCTTTCCAGGACCCCGAGCCTGATGTGAATTTCCGAGTTCT
>NW_017726251.1:58319-62354 GCF_001865875.1 Lupinus angustifolius | reverse complement strand
TTATTGTCTCGAGTTCCAGCAGTACCCGACCTGCGTTCTCGCATTTACTTTTTTTGTCTCGAGTTCCAGCAGTACCCGACCTGCGTTCTCGCATTTACTTTTATTGTCTCGAGTTCCAGCAGTACCCGACCTGCGTTCTCGCATTTACTTTTATTGTCTCGAGTTCCAGCAGTACCCGACCTGCGTTCTCGCATTTACTTTTATTGTCTCGAGTTCCAGCAGTACCCGACCTGCGTTCTCGCATTTACTTTTTTTGTCTCGAGTTCCAGCAGTACCCGACCTGCGTTCTCGCATTTACTTTTTTTGTCTCGAGTTCCAGCAGTACCCGACCTGCGTTCTCGCATTTACTTTTTTTGTCTCGAGTTCCAGCAGTACCCGACCTGCGTTCTCGCATTTACTTTTTTTGTCTCGAGTTCCAGCAGTACCCGACCTGCGTTCTCGCATTTACTTTTTTTGTCTCGAGTTCCAGCAGTACCCGACCTGCGTTCTCGCATTTACTTTTTTTGTCTCGAGTTCCAGCAGTACCCGACCTGCGTTCTCGCATTTACTTTTATTGTCTCGAGTTCCGATAGTGCCTAACCTGCGTTCTCGTTTTATAATTATGCTTTCCAGGACCCCGAGCCTGGTGTGCTTTCAATCAATCTTTCCAGGACCCCGAGCTTGATGTGAATTTCCGAGTTCCGACAGTACCTAACCTGCGTTCTCGTTTTATAATTATGCTTTCCAGGACCCCGAGCCTGATGTGCTTTCAATCAATCTTTCCAGGACCCCGAGCCTGATGTGAATTTCCGAGTTCCGACAGTACCTAACCTGCGTTCTCGCATTTGCTTTTATTGTCTCGAGTTCGAGCAGTACCTGACCTGCGTCCTCGCATTATCTTTTATTTTATCGAGTTCAAGTAGTACCCGATCTGCGTTTTCAAGTTTACCTATTATCTCGATTGCTGAAGTTGATCTCATTTAAAGTTGTGTGGTGATCGTTGCTTTCGCCTATTTTTAGCAAAATTGTTGTTCATTTCTTTACTGGTTACTTACTACGATAGCATACAAACTTCAGTTTGCTTGCTATCAAGTAAGCAATAAGTAAAGAGGGGCAGCTGTGAACACTCAATTTTGTCCGGATGAGGATGAGGATGAGGATGAGGATGAGGATGAGGATGACGATGAGAATGAGGATAGGATGAGGTTTGCAATGGTTCTCCAACAACCAGCCACATTCTTCACAAAACAAAGCATGACAGTGAAGGGAAATATTAGACATTTCAAGATCCCACCACTTCAAAATACTATTACATTATCAATAAATTTGGATGCCATTATAACAAAATTTTCGTACCAAATGCTCAACTTATTACACACCAAGACAGAGATACAAGTGTTAAACAAATGAAGGAAATTAGAAATGGTTCTCTCAATCATAGCCACGGCTACTCTAAGTTGAAATGGGAAGGCTTGCAATCAGGAATAGTTCCACTTAGCATTTTTTGGGTTGCTGCCACAATTGAAAACACCAACTGTGGAATTTTCCATTGCTAAGTTACTCGCAAGAATATTTGTCCCTTGCTGCAAGATTGGCAACCTGCACATACATAGCAAGTTCAAAAAATGAGCAGGTCCATACCAATTCCAACAAACATATGGCTCCAGAATGCAAAAATAAAAATATGTGAACAAGAGTTGCATGAACTAACATCACAAGAACCTCAAAGGCTAGAGAACTACATATGAAAGTACAAGAAGGACAACTACTCTTAACATCAGAAAGCTACAACGGTTACCTGGTTCTTGTCCTCAAGGTGGATAACCGTGGAAAATACTGAAATAGTGATGACGCTGGAGGAATCAATAATGCCTATTCCAACTTCTAACCATATACTCTCTTTCTGCCACCAGTTACATGATAATCAATAGCAGGAATTTCTAGGGATGACACGTTCAGTTACAAACAGTCATAAACATCATGAATAAAGGCAATTATTGAGCAATTAGAGCAATGGTGGGCTGCCAGAAAATTATCAGGGATCATCCAGCAGACCAAAGGATCTATCATCAGTTACATATGCAATAAATCCACATGAAAGACTAATCATTAGGCAGTTTCTAAACACAAGAGTCAGGATTATTCCTGATTCTCAACAGACCACCCAGGAGGCCCATACAGTTGGCTATAAAAGGCGTGCTATGTCATAGACAGAGGGGGGACATTACCATAGTGAGAGGACAATCAGAGAGAACAGAAAAAACACTTGAATAGTCATATCACATACATACACCCAGTGAAAAAGAGCAGAAAAGTAGACCAAGAGAGTAACACTCAAAGAGATTTAGTATCACACGAGTTTCAGAGAGCAACCCCTATATATATAACAAATCAACGAATACGCAACACATTGGAGCAGGCAGAAATCATACAACTTATGCATAACGTAAATTCAGGAGCAGATACACCTTTACACAACCCATCAGGAAATAAAGGAAGACGGACAACTAGGTCCCAAAAGCGGAGGAAAAAGATACAACCTCAGGTATGTTATTTACCTTAGTCAAAAAGTTTCAAACAGAACCATATTTTATTCATTAGGTGTTCTAAGCACCAGTGTTGATATCTAGTCTGAACAATCATAAACCAATACATTCCCACCTTATTTGTGTATACATCAAAACATATGTATACATATTGTGAAATTAGAATAAGCATACGCACGTCATAACATAAGAAATAAAAAAATGCATAACAGTTAAAGAACGCATCATATGTGCTAACACATATCACCACAATCCGAAAGGCATACACATCCATATCACACATATATAGAGACAGGGCCTCTGTAAATAGAGAACCAACACTCAGAAAGTTACCCAATCCTGGTAAGGCTAGCCGTGACTACCTCCACCTTCAATCATCTTCACCGTGAAACACTGCAATCCCATTCAGGAACCTCGTATACCTGAATCAATCTATCATTAGTAACCCTTTCAGAAATAGTTAAATTAAGAGTGTAATTGAATTACTACCTTTATTGGGATTTTCGGGTCTCTATCGCCTTCCCCTACCTTTTAGAACCGAACCACCATAAGCCACCGGAAGTGAGAACCGAACCTCCGCGAATCACCACCGTCACGAACCAGTGCCATATCGCTCTCGGTTGCCCATTGCCATAGACGAAGAAGCTTGGTGGCTTTGAGGCTTCACCGTCGATGGATCTCCTCGGTGAGCTCGGTTTAGCCATAAACCGTTCCCTTTGCCGGCGCCATTGAGATGAGAAGGACGGAGAACAAAGAAGGAAGGGAGATAGCATGTCGAAGCAGTGTCGTCATCGTCTCTTGCGCCGACGTGAGCCTCTTGCTCGCCATTGCTGCCGCTGGATTGAAAGAAGAAGACAAAGGGGGAAATGTTGGATTTAGGGATTTCATTCCCTTTTTGGGTCCCCTTCACGTGCAAATGGGGTTAGCCCTTCTAATTAACTCAATAAGTTTTCCTTTTTATTTTTATTTTGGTTGTTGTAATTTATTATTGATATAGTTGGTGTGAAATTGTGAGGAATTGAAAAGTGTCCATTATTAGACATTAACTATTTTAATTAGGAATGTTATAGTAAGGTTACGGTTCGAGTTGTCTCTAACTTCTCCGAAAATGAGAAGAAGGTCTACGACCAACACCGTCTCTAAACTATTAATTCCCTACATATATACTTAATAAACGATTTTATCAATAAATTCTATATGCATAAATAATTAGAAACTACTTTACCAAATAAATTTTATGGGATTATTATAGTAAGGTTACGGTTCGAGTTGTCTCTAACTTCTCTGAGAATGAGAAGAAGGTCTACAACCAACACCGTCTCTAAACTATTAATTCTATATGTATAATTAATAACCATTTTATCATTAAATTCAATATATATAAATAATTAAAAACTATTTTACCAAACAAGTTTTATGAGACTTTTATAGTGAGGTCATGGTTCGAGTCGTCTCTAACTCCCATAGAAATGAGGAGAAGGTCTACGACCAATACCGTTTCTAAAACTAT
>NW_017726251.1:57051-58219 GCF_001865875.1 Lupinus angustifolius | reverse complement strand
TTATCCTTCACCATTTATAAATTGTGACTTTTGTCCCTAAAAAGTCCTCGTGACAGAGTGTTACGAGGATATTATTGCACTTTGATGTCCTTATTCTATAAGGACGACAAGATAATTGTTCATTCCCTACCTTGGGCTAAGCGCCCTAGGGATAATTATTTCATTCCCTACCATGGGCTAAGCGCCCTAGTGATATATTTTTTGTTCCCTACCTTGGGCTAAGCGCCCTAGGGATAATTTTTCATTCCCTACCATGGGCTAAGCGCCCTAGGGATAATTGTTTTCATTCCTTACCGTGGGCTAAGCGCCCTAGGGATAATTATAATTGTTTTCATTCCTTACCGTGGGCTAAGCGCCCTAGGGATAATTCTTTCATTCCTTACCATGGGCTAAACGCCCTAGGGATAATTGTTCATTTCCTTACCATGGGCTAAGCGCCCTAGGGATAATTGTTTTCATTCCTTACCATGGGCTAAGCGCCCTAGGGATAATTTTTTCATTCCTATCGATGGGCTCATTGCCCTATGGATATGTTCTCTTCCATCTTAATAAGCTCACAACTTTATCATTTAACTCAAGAATTGGCCTTAACAGTATAATAGGTGTCAAATTCATCATGACATTTTATTATATTGTAACTAAGGCTATATTTCCCCTAAATAGGGTCTATCATACCCTAAGGGCATTCAAAAAACATTGACATTACTACTTCAAGTTCATGCATACTATTCATCCATACATTCATCAAAATATTCATTCATACATTCATCAAAATATTCATCATTCAAATATTCATCAAAAAAAAAAATATCATGCATCATTCAAACATTCATACAAGAAATCAAACATTCATCTATCATTTATACAAAAAGAATATATCATCACACATTTACATTCATTTACATACATTCATAATAACAAATCATTCAAATGTTGCATTTCATGCACCAACGTACATGCACCACAAAATATCGAAAAGGAAAATAAATTAGTGCATGCATCTTCACACGAACTCAAAACAAAAAATAACATGCATGCATATTGCATGAATCAAATATTACATCCTCATGACATTCATACATTTCAATCATTCATGTAACTCATGCATAAATCATTATCAGAGATACTCATGAGTTGAAAATTGGTTTTTAAAGGTGACATTATTGGA
>NW_017726251.1:0-56951 GCF_001865875.1 Lupinus angustifolius | reverse complement strand
AACTGCATTACAAAAACGTGTTCCAGTGGCAACCACTTTACACAGCAGTTGGGTTAATCGATTAAAGGTATGGTTAATCGATTAACACTAAATAAAATATGTATTTTCAAATAGAAAACATCAAATATGTTATGCACTTAGATAATACATGTTTGACACTTAGTTTTATGCCTAGAATGCATATATACATGTATTTATGTAATGCATGAACATATTATCAAATGAACATATCTCATGGATGAAATGATTTAAAGATAAATGCATGTGAGACATGTTTTAGGTGCCCTAAGCCTTCGACTCAACTTAAACTAGAAGCTAGTCTAAGCCTAGTACCAAATAAAAGACTTAAGCACGTTGGATTGTTGGTTATCTTCAAGCACTTTTAGGCACACGTTGTCCTCATCAAAACCATGACGTTCAAGGAGAGCTTTCCAAAGTGTTCCACTTGACATGCACACTTTCAGAGACAAGATATGAATATCACTGAAACTTAAATTGGTTTTATTTCGGGATGGTCGACCATGGAGGTTATATACTTGCTATGGTGACGGATGGAAATATATCGAAGGAAATAAAGGAACTTATATATGATCTTCAATGATTAGGAGAATGTGTATGGTAAGGTGCCTAAAGAGGTTTTGTGGAATTTTCTAGAGAACAAAGATGTTCACATTATCTATATTGGAGCAATCAAGAATATGTACGAAGGGGTCAAGACCAGCGTGAGAACATAAGATATAGTCTTAGAAAATTTACATGTTACCACATGACTACACCAATGGTCAACATTAAGACCCTACTTGTTTATATTCATCTTGGATGTGATCATTGAACATATCCAAAAACCACTTCCATAATGCATGATCTTTGAAAAGATATTGTCTTAGAGGGAAACTCGAGAGATGAATTAAATGGGAAGTTAGAATCATGGAGAAAGCTTTAGAAGCACATGGATGTAATAAAATTCGAAGTAAGAAGGAGTATACAGAGTGTAATTTTAGCAAGAGGCGAACAAAATCTATTGTAAAGGTATAGATTGGGGATAACACCATACCATAAGTCACTAAATTTCAGTATCTTGAGTCAATCATACAAGGCGATGAGGAAATTGACGGAGATGTGAACCATAGGATTTATGTAGGTTGGATAAAATGGCAGAGTGCTTCAAGTGTCATTTGTGATAAAAATGTACTACTCAAGCTTAAGAGGTAGTTTTAGTACACATTGACAAGACTTGTAATGTTATATAGGACTGAATAACGGGTGATAAAATGCCAACAAGAGAATAGATTCCATTCAGAAGAGATGAGAATATTGCATTGGATGAGTAGGAACACTAGACTAGATAAGATTAAAAATGAATGCATCTAGAGAAGTTTAGAGTTGCTCCTATTATAGAAAAAATGGTAGAATCACGACTTAGGTGGTTTGGACATGTGTGACGGATACCAATGGAAGTTCCTCTAAGGAGAGTAGATCAAATGGAAGCTAGTTCAATTCCTAGAGGAAAGAGGAGACTTAGAGCTCAATTCATTGTCAATGAAAATGATTTATGTTAGAACATCATGTGATTGTTCGATCCACATACTCGACCCCACCTAACGCTTTGTTGTTATATAAGGAAAGTTAGTCCAACCAAGTTAAAAGTTCATTTAGTATTCCATGAAATTCATTAGAGTTACACATGTCAAACATGGTATGATGAGACAAGAGATGGGGAGACAAAAGATGGAGTTAATGATAAGAGCTTTACAAATGATATTGAGACATATACATATGAGGGTGATATTTTTGAAGAAATGACACTTGTTTAAATTGTTGATAATTAATGTTGAGAAGGCATTATATACGGTTGTGCTAAATTCAAGATTGACACTGGTGTCAAGGCTGTATAGGTTAAAATCTGTTAATGGATGGACTATTAAGATCTATACAAACTTACTTAAAATTTTGAATTATATGTTGCCGGAGGATAATCTGCTCCCTACTCGAACCTATTGGGAAAGACTACATGAGGATACATCATACATGCATGTGAAAATGATGAAATTTTAATTTTGAACGAGTATGTCTCGTTAAAGGTGTGCCCTATATGTAATGCCTTACGATATAAGAAGGCAACAATGGTTCACTACAATAATTTGACATTTAATTACAGTTCAAAGTTGCTGCTAAAAGATAAATTATCATAGGTATAACACAATTTTCCAACTATGGTATGAGGAGCGTTGGTAGAAAACTTCAACCTATACCTTCAGATTGTCCATCACTATAGTTGTTATCGATTGTGAAGAAGATCTTGCTCATAAACTTGGCATGGTTTTGATGAAAACACCAAGATCACTAAAAAGAAGAAGGAAGAAGACTATGAAGGCATATAAGATTCAAGCTTCAAGAAATTATAGATTAAAGTCTTCAATATGTACTTCTATCCTTACACTCATGTTATATATTAGTAGCAATGCTCAAAGGAATAAAACTATTTCCAAAATAATTGAATAAGTCTTGATAAAATATCAATAATGTTAAGTAACGAGTTACTTGACCTAAGTAACAAATTATTAGATCTAGGTAACATGTTACCTAAATCGTGTGACAGTTGGTAACATGTTACTAGATCTAAATAACATGTTATCTGACTAAGGAAACAGTTACAAAGCATAAATGACATTGAGTAACCGATTAATGCAGTGTATTAATCGATTACCACTTTGGACAGAAACTTTTGGCAATCGATTACACAGTCGTGACAATCGATTACCCATAGCTGTTTGAAACCATATTTTTAAATTCAAATGAACAACTTTAATCCAAAGTGAATAGGTTTCATTCTAATCGTGTCTCCTCTTCATGGAAGATTACTTTGGTTGATTGGAAACCTATTTAAACACATTGAGACATTCAATTACATACACGAATCATACAATCAATACACGAAACTTTCAATACTTAGTGAAACACTTTTATGCACTCTTTTGCAACTTTGTTCTTAATTTTCAGATTTTATGATGTTGCTTTAAGTGCCTTTGTTCTAAACTTTCAAAGATATAAAAGCATTGTTTACTAAGTATATATTGTGAGAAAAGGATTGCAAGTTATAGCATTGTCAAAAACTTATAAAGTCAATCCCGCCATTGCTAAATTCTTAATCTTGTTGTAAACTTTTCATCACAACGGTGTATTGAGAAGGGGAAAAGATTTCACTTGGAAATTTTGTTTTCCAAGGGTAGATAGTTGTGAGTGTGTAAGGTACAAGGGTCTCGGGGAGAGAAATTGTAATTGCAACTTAAATTATCTAGTGGAAAAATCTCTTATGTGGCAAGATTACTAGATGTAACCTTCGATGGATAAGAAGGAAAACCAATATAAAAATTCTTTGTGTACTCTTCTTCTAATCTACTCTTGTGTTTTTATTATTGCTTTACTTGGTTGATATCTACATCAATAATTCACTGCACAAACACTTTGATATCTTAGAAAAACATTGGTCATTTCTCCCAACAATTAATTCACTCCTTCTTAGTTGCCATCTAATACTTACAATTGGTATTATAGCTTATTTTGAGTAAATTATTCTCAAATTGGTCCTACTTCATAGATGGCCTCAAGATCATTTTTGGGAGAAGGTTCCAACATCAATCACCCTCCAAATATCGTTTGAGAATGCTATGATTTTTGGAAAATCAAGATGAGAATATTTATAGAGTCTCAAGACCTGGACATATGGAATGTGATTAATGAAGGATCTTATGAACCTTTCACTATTAGTGTAAGGGAAGTTAAGTCAAAATCCTCTTGGAATGATGATGATAAAAAGAAAGTGCAATACGACCTTAAAGCCAAAAAACATTCTTGTGTCGGCTCTAGGAGAAAAAGAATTCCTTAGAGTCTCAAGTTGCAAAATCGTCAAAAGAAATTTGGGACACTCTAGACAGGATGCATGGAACCGAACAAGTACAAAGGTTCACAACAAGTAGTGAAACATCTACATCAAAGCAAGACTTTGTATGCTCTATATGCAGAAAACCAAATCATCTTAAATGCACTTATCCAGTCCTACAAAAGCATCATACTTTCAAAAGAAAGAAGTACAAAAAGCGGAAGGAGAATACATCGTCACATAGTGGTGTCTGAATATGACACCTGGATCTCCTAAACTATCTCAAAACTTTTGGAGTTATATTTGTGTATTAAGAAAACTCGTACTTAATCAAATATTTGCGTGCATGGATTTTGTATGGATACTTTCTTAAGTTGTATGCTTAGGATAACTTAAAATATCAAATATTGTGGTAGTTATCCATGAAGGAACACCACTTGAGAAACTAAAATGCATAGGGATCGAAAACAACGAAGACTCTCGGCCCGGTAGCCCAAAAGGGTGAGGAAAATGGTCCTGGTAACTAGAACACCTCGCGCGGGCGAGGGAGAGGTTGGAGATGAGGCCCAATTTGAAGCTTGAGCGAGGGCCAGACAACTTGTTTTGGGCGTTTTTGATGGAGTGCTGAAATGTAAGAACCGGGTCTGTGTGCCAAGAGACACCAATTTGAAAATGGTAATCTTGGACAAAGCCCATAAGAGCAAACTAAGTATTCATCCTGGAGCTACCAAGATGTATCAAGACTTGAAGAAGATGTTCTGGTGGTTTTGTATGAAGAAAGAAGCGGTAGAGTATGTCTTGTGCTGCTTAACATGTGAGAAGGCAAAGATCGAGCACAAGAGACCCAAAGGGGAACTTCAACCTTTGGATATTTCCGTGTGGAAATGGGATAGCATTGAAATGGATTTTGTGAGCAGATTTCCTCGAACTCCCAAAGGTTATGACGCAGTTTGGGTGATAGTGGATCGTTTGACGAAGACAACTAATTTTCTACCAATCAATATGAAATACTCATTGGAAAGGCTAGCGGATTTGTACATCAAAGAGATTGTCCGATTGCATGGTATTCCTAAAAATATCATCTCGAATAGAGACCCAAGTTTCACTTTGAAATTTTTGAATGGTTTGCAAACAGCCTTGGGTACCAAACTGAGTATGAGTTCAGCTAACCACTCGCAGACAGATGGCCAATCTGAACGAACTATCCAATCTTTGGAAGACCTGCTGAGAGCATGTGTGTTGGAACATTCTGGAAGTTGGACGAACTACTTGCATTTGATAGAGTTCACCTATAACAACAGTTTCCATTTGAGTATCGGCATGGCGCCATATGAAGCTCTTTATAGTAGAAAGTGCAGAACACCATTATGATGGTTTGAAGTAGGAGAGAATCTGATACTAGGACCCGATGTGGTTCAGTAGACGACATAAAAGATCATAATGATAAGAGAAAACATTAAGACAACTCAGATTAGGCAGAAGAGCTATTATGATAAAATGAGGAACTCTCTCAGTTTTGAGGAAGGAGATCATGTGTTCATGAGGGTGGTTCCAACGACTGATATTGGTAGAGTTCTTAAAGTCTGTAAGCTTACCCTTAAATTCATAGGACCATACCAAATCCTTAGAAAAGTCGGACTAGTAGCTTACCAATAGCCTTGCCACCGTTATTGTCAAACCTACATAATATCTTCCATGTGTCTCAACTTAGAAAGTACATTAGTGACCCATTGCACATCATTGAACTCGATTCAATCCAACTAAAGGATAATCTCACTTTTGAAACTATGCCCTTGAGAATTGCGGGTCGCGGCATGAAGACATTGCGAGGCAAGGAGATTGCCCTAGTCAAGGTGATCTAGAGCCAATCAAATGGAGAAGATGCAACTTGGGAATTCAAGGACAACATGAAAGAGTCCTGCCCCTCTTTGTTTGCTTAAGAGGTACGTTTAATTTTCGAGGACGAAAATCTTATAAGTGGGGGAGGATTGTAACACCGCGAAGTACGATCGTTGGGGCGCCAAAAACGCTCAAAACGGACTACCTGGGTGGTAAGCTGAATTCATACTCAGTTTGGTACCCAAGGCTGTTTGCAAACCATCCACAATTTCGAAGTGAAACATGGGTCTCTATCCGAGATGATATTTGTAGGAATACCATGTAATCAGACAATCTATTTGATGTACAACTCCGCTAGCCTTTCTAATGAGTATTTCATATTGATTTGTAGAAAATGAGTTGTCTTCGTCGAACGATCCACTATCACCCAAACTATGTCATAACCTTTGGGAGTTCGAGGAAATCCGCTCACAAAATTCATTGCAATGCTATCCCATTTCCACACGAGAATATCCAAAGGTTGAAGTTCCCCTTCGGGTCTCTTGTGCTCGATCTTTGTCTTCTCACACGTTAAGCAGCACGAGACATACTCTACCACTTCTTTCTTCATACCAAACCACCAGAACATCTTCAAGTCTTGATACATCTTGGTAGCTCCAGGATGAATACTTAGTTTGCTCTTATGGGCTTCGTCCAAGATTACCATTTTCAAACCGGGGTCTCTTAGTGATATATATATATTGTGTATGTTATGCATGTCTGTCTAGATGTAATATTCTGTGTAATTCCATGTCGTCAATAAGTAATATTCATTAGATGTCTTACTCCCTCTTCTTTCTATTTGTCTTCTATTCACGTTTGTTCAGATGGATCGTTCGACTAGGATTCAGAGTTACCACTTTTCGATGTCCTAGGAGGGGGTATGGACGATTGAGGGAAACCGTTATACCTACACAGGCCCTTGTGCTTTTTGATTAGTGTACCTGTGTCAGGTATTTATTTTGTGAGTAGTTTTATTTGGGCGACGATTAGGATTCCGTCTTGTACTTCGTACCAACATTTTATGATATTCTAATGAAGTATGATTCAAAGTTATATTGAGTTATTTTTTTTATTACCATTACGTAATGGTTTTTGATTTTCTGCATTGTATGTTACTTAGAGTGATGTTCCGAAAATGAAATGAATATAAGGAAGTAAATTTTATATGGCTTCATCATTCAAAAAAAAATTACTCAGTTTTGAGCAAGATTTTTGGAGTAATTTTCGGGGCATTACAAACTTCTCTTGGAGACACCCTTTTTTACTTGGGAACTTGAACTAATTGATAATTTTTTTTGCAGGAAAACATATGTGACTCTTGGGAATTGCGTCATGACAAATCCAAGCAGTACTCAGTCAAATTTGCCTGTGACATTCTCACTCAAAACCAACACCATCATACTTTCAACAATCCTCATCTTCATCTTCCTTGGAAATGGAAAGCTCCTTTGAAAGTCACATCTCTTGCATGGAGATGTTCCAGGATAGGCTCCCAAATATGGAGACACTTCTCAGGTGAGGGTTACCTCTAACTCATGGAGGAGGTCCATTTTGCCAATTTTACAATGAGTATCCTGAATCTTCGCAACATCTTTTATCCTCCTGTAACCTCACCTATTTTGTTTAGAATCTTGTCTATAATTGGTTGGGCATCAACAATGTTCTTCCTCTTGATCTTAATCATCATTTTACTATTCATATGGGTATGGTGTCTCATAAGTATTGTTCAAAACTTTGGAGTGTTATATGGTTAGCAACTATGTGGACTATTTGGCTTTCAAGGAATGATCTTATTTTTAATTTGGTCAAGCCTTCTCTTTAGAAAATTCTAAAATTTGCAAGAGTTAACTCTTGACTTTGAATTAATAGTCAGAGGGGCAAAAACTTAATAAACTAGTCAGACTGGGTTGCTAATCCCCTAATTTGTCTCAACATTGCTTTGTAATTGATTCTTTTTTCCTCATTCCTTTTCAATCGTGAAACTCTTGTAACTTGTCTCAACATTGCTTTGTAATTGGTTCTTTTTTCCTCATTCTGACCAAAAAAATATAAACTTTAACACTATTCCACAAATAGAAAAATATGGTCACCAAATTCTAATCACAACTATTAGGTAAAAAGTATTGGGAGATTTTCATGATGGGCTATAACATTCTTTTATGGACTAAGTGAAAGAAGTATATAAGTAGGGTTGACACCACATCTTGACTCAACCTTAAGGCATTAGGTCTATGAGTCTATCTACTTATATGTTTTTAACTCATCCACTTTTGCACAATAAGACTTCTTCATTCAAACTTGGAATATCTAAGAAAAAGCCTATTTCTGAAAATGACTTCACTTATGCCTATTAATTTAACAAGTGTGTTCTGTTACATGTGCCATTATTCTTAACACTTTCCCATATGCTCGAATAGTCATTGAAGCTCGATAAGGGTTGAGTGTTGCCAATAATCCTTCTCGAGTGCGCAAAAGGAGGCGGAAACCCACATGCTTAGTCTAAAACCAATAGGACGAGGTACGCGGAATCTGTCGAGGCTAATGTTAAGCATTCGGGAACAATTAGTGTGCATAAGTATTTTGTGTTATAAAACTTCAATTGGTGGGAGAATGTATTTGAAAATGATGAACATTATTATTATTATATTAGTAAAGATTTTACATGTCAAATTATTAAGAAAAATATAGATATGTATAATGAAAAGGTACCTTAATATTATTATTGAAGAATATGGTGAAATATATTTAATTGTCCTTAGTTGTGTGTTCACTCATTTCATGTCCACAGTAAAACAAATAGATTCTTTGATATTCAAGTATTGTAGATTGTCATTAATTTTAGTTTATCTTTTAATGGGATGAAGATAATAATTTGAATTTTTTTCTTTTTGTAAATCTACAAGTAGACACTATAACTCCTTATTTATAAGAAATAAGTGCATACTCTTTCATTAGCCTTCATACTTTTTCATGAAATCATTAGAACTCACTCTCTTTCATGAAATCATTTGAATTCACGCTCTTTGATCAAGAGTGATGTTCCATGATTTTCTTATTTCTAATTTTGTCCATCATAAAATTAGAAATAAGACATTTAGTATTTACATAATAATTTTCACAATAATTGTATCTATAGCTATAAATTTTACTCGAATTAGATTATTTTAGTTTGACTTATTAAAATAATAACCTTGACACATTTGAACATGTGTGATTCAAAATTTCTTTAATTCTTGATCTAACTTTGGTTTTTAGAAACCCCAATTTCCTTACTACAATCATTTTTGTACATTTACTAGTGACCCGATCATTATGTGAAAGACTTGCCTAGGAATTATTCAACCGTGTATAATATTTGGATTAATAAAACATTATCTTATATGAGTTAAATTAATTTCATGTTAATTGATTCTATCTATAACTTATGTGTATTTTATTAGTCAATATTTAAGTTTATTCTTCTATTATTTGTAACAAATTATATATATATATATATATATATATGATTCAACTCATGCTTGAATTTCACCAAATTTAGCCATCCTAAACTTGTAATTATATATAGAAGTTCGGATGATAATAAATACTGATAAAACTCAAATATGAGTGAGTCCAAATAATTTATTATATAAACAAAAATTGTTATAAATAATAAGATAATAATAAACCAAATAATAATATACACATAAACTATATATAAATTCAAATTAAACGAGACTAACTAGATAAAATAATATTCTATTAATTCAAATGTTATCTAATAATAACTATTAATTATTAATCATTATTAAATATTAATTATATTATTATTGTTTTTATTATAATGAAATTAAGCTCTAATAAATAATTTCTATAACAACAAAAATATTCATTTATCATATATTTAATATATACATTATAAAAGTATATTAAATCATTAATAATTTTACTATTTCCTTATAATTATTATTCATCTAGTACATCCATATTGGTTAATTGTTTTGATAATTCTGTGTTTTTTATTTTAAAATAATTTTTAATAATAACATTTTACCTTATAATAAATATCACATATGTTGAGTTTTTTATATGTTTTTATTTTGTAAAAATGTATAACTATTTTAATTGATGATTATTAGGATTCCAATTGTGAATTTGTGAGTATTATGTGGTTAAAAGAAGTAGGTATCAAATAAATATGTAAGTTGAAGTGCATACAAATCACAAAATAAGTTTAGAGTTTAGATGTGATATCAGCGTAAAAATTAAAAACAAACTGTTTATGGATAAAATAAAATATATTTGTACATAGTCTTCTCTTTCATATTACTACACTATATATAAAGGTAAAATATAGTGTAATTATTACTATAGTATAAATTTTCACTTTCTTGTTTTGCTCTTAATATTTTTTAATTTAAAAGAGAAATCATATATTCATATGTACCACCACCAACATATTCGTCACATCTCTCACCTTAAATTGAATATTATAATAAAATAAAAATTATAATATAAAGTACGTCCAATATAAAATTAATGAATACAAAAAATATTTTAATTTTTCAAAATATAATATATAAAATTTAAATTCTTGACACTATAAAATAAGAATATGGGCTAGTATTAAATAGTTGGGAATCAAGGTGAAAGTACATTATTATTATCAATAGCTGCGTATCAATTAACCAAAATTTTGAAAATATAATTTACACCATAAAATTGTTCCCTGTACACTTCTTAGAACAATATTTTAAAATCCCACCATATGTTTTAAATACGAATTATCTTATACTATATAATACTTTACTACTAAAAAGGTTGACACATTTTTTTATCAAACACATCCCCATATATTATTCAATGCACCAAACCATAACAAATGACATCAAATTATACGAGAACAACCCTTGGCTAACAATTATTGTAGGCAACGTTAATTGCATTAAATGGAAATGATTTGTCTGAAGCATATTTGAAGGTGACTGATGCATCATTGTTGATAGGTTTACCATCGATTAGAAGACATTTATCGCCAGAGACCTTCAATGTTGAAGAGTCTATTGGTTCAACGGTTTGAAACCCAGTGCAGTTTAATGTCACTTGTTGAATAACACAAGGGCATTTGTTGGTAATAGTCACAACCCACTCTGGCTTTCCCTTAACTTGAGCTCCTGATTGAGATTGGTTTAAGTTGACATCGCTATTGCGGCAAAAGCGTGACCCACTCCCATAGCCTGGGTGGGAAAACAAAAAAGTAATCAGAAAAAAAAAATATATATATATATATGTATCGATAGTGTACGAGTTTTTTACATTCATTCATATTTAATCATCATTGATTTTAAAAAAGTAATAGAAATTAACGATGAATATACAGTGATATGTATAAATATTTACACTAACATTACATAAATATTACACTAATGAACTTTAAAAACACCTAAAAATATGAATTGTTAAGAATCCTTTGGAATGTATTGAAATGAGTTAGAATGAATGATTGAGGTCTTTCGGTAGAGTGGAGTAACATTTGGTCTCTATCTTCTTATTTTATTCAATAATATATTTGTTTGTTAATAAAAAAGACACAAAAATAAATGTCGAAAATTGGAAGAAAACAGAGTTACCTTCAGAAATAAGGCCAAGGAAGAGAAGGATGCTGAGAGTTTTAATGGCGGCAGTCATTTCTGACAATAATGTTGGCTTCAATTTTGAATATTTGTTTTGGCAATTCAAAATGGTAGTATGTTTCGTTAATTATATACAGTATGTTAGAAGAATGAATTTGGTCCAACAATGACCTGAATTCAATAGGAAAATTGAGATTTTTTCTATTAATTAAATTAATAGATTTAGATGTTGAGGTTTTAAAACTTATATATAGACAGATCGGTGAAGTGATCAAAGTGAGAATACATGTTAGTGTGGGAAATTATAATAATTAATATGGATTATTGGCTCATATTTGAATGACACAAAGTGAGAATATATATTATTGTAAAAAATGATAATAATGAATATGAATCATTTTGCTCCACAAAAAATATTGAAATGTGTTGGGAAATGCAAAAGTGTACAACTATAATCAGCATTAGATTGATCATTAAAATTAAGGGGAGACACAACTAATTTAATTTATCATTGGAATAAAAGGTGTCATCAGAATTATCGTTGGTAGGAAGAGAAACCACCTATATAATCACTATTAGAATGATTGTCAATAGAAAATAAATTTTTATTAATATAACTCGATAATAGGAGAGAAGGCTTGTGGCAATAGAACATAATGTTATAATAGTCATAAATGATTGTGACAAGAAATTACTACTGGCATAATTTTTCAATAGGAGAAAATCATCATCAATGTGAATATTACCAAATATAAAAAAAAGAAAAAAGTGAATTGTTGTATTCAAACATGTTAATGTTAGTTTTTTAGATAAATATTACATGTAAAATGGAATTATGAGACAGAAAAAAGAAATGACTCAATATTAATTAATAATAAGGTGATATGACAAACTGTAATATCTAATCATAGTTCTAAATTTTAGACACCTCAGTATTGAATGATGACCGAACGAGTCAAGGAGGATTAAACCACCATGCTTCCATGTACAAGTTTAGAATGACAAAGATTTGTTAAACTCAATTATGTGGTAGTCTAAATTATTTAGTATATAGGCAAAAGTACTAATGACAAGATAATAATGAGCCAAATAATAACTAAGAAGATAAACTAATATACATAAATTCAAGTTAAATGAGATAACTAAATTCAACATAAGATAATATTTTTATTATTACTATTATTAATATTTTACTATAATGAAATTAAGCTCTAATAAATAACTTCTATAATAATAAAAATATTCATTTATCATATATTTAATATATACATGTTAAAAGTATAATAAATCATACATTATTTTATTATTTACTTATAATTATTCGGGATGTAAAAGGTTTGTTTGGTTATATTATATAGTTCAGTTTACCTCAATTAACCATAATTTTATTGCAAGAACCGAATTGAATCAAGCCATTCATGAATGATTCAGTTCCATGATTTATATGGTTTTACATCAAATAAATGTTCAAAATATATTATAAGAGATATAGTTGTCCATAAAATAAAAAAAACTACTATTATTAGTAAAGAAATTGACACTCGTAATTTACTTGTTAATAAAATATATAAAATTATATAATTTAGGGGGGAAATGAATAACCACATATATAATAGTATAATTAAGGGTGACAAATAAATGGACTCAGATTTGGGTTTTAATAGATGGATGAAAAGACATCCATCAATCTATTTAAACTGTATTTTAAGTTACATAATTCATTCATATTCAAACTTAATTGATGAATTCCAATTCATCCGTGACTTGATTTTTTATTAGAACTAAAAGCACTATCTTAATAAAACATTTTTTAAAATCATTTAGAAACACTTTTAAAAATCATTTTTCTAAAAACAAGTGTTTTTTGAACTTTAAAAAAAGTGGAATATTCTACAAGTATGCAGGTTCTTTGTGCAAAGTTTTTAACAAATACTTATAAAGTATAATATTTATGTAGCGAGTACTGCCTGTATAAAAATTTATACATTTTATATCATCTACCATTTATTTACATTACTTTCATGCTTCTATAACGTTTCCTTATTTTCATGAGTTAAATTGTTGTACCTTTCTTCAACACAACTTGTGTTACACAAGTGCCGATAAACAATTAAATACAAACTAAAAGCACCTTTTTAAACGTTTTTATTCTCAACAAATGGAAACGAATATTATTGTTTCAGTAATGATGCAGTAACTTATAAATTCTCTACAACATGTTCTTATAACACAATCATGAATAAGTAAAGTAGTATTATATTAATTATTTATAAAAACTACCACATTGTGTCACATGTCATATTTTTATATGTAAGAGTATTACAGATTAGTTTTTTAAGAAAATGTATCATGTTTCTTATTATATTCTATTATTTCCCGTTTTCTACAATATTTTATCACTACTAATTGAAAAAGGTAATAAATTACAAATACTACAAATTTATAAAATATTCCTTATTTTTACTGATTAAACAAAACAATAAAAAGTTTAAAAACAACAAAAACAAATCAAGGTATCATGATAGGTAATGCAACTCAGTGGGTTGGTGGGGGAGCTTGGGATAATTATGTGAATGGAACAGTTGGGGAAGTTAATGTAGACAAAGAAGAAGCTGAGAACCACAATTTTGAAGTTAAAATATCATTTTAAATAAAAATAGGAAGAATGAAATATTTATGCATTGCAACTGTAAATATTTATATAACCACTATATTATCCATCATTCAATGATAGTTAAATATAAATGATAGATAGTATAGTGACAATGTATAAAACTCAAATTGTCATTGCATATATATTTTTCTCATACTTATATATATATATTATGTACTTAAGAATAAATTTTAATATTAACTACATACACATGACTTATAATTGATACCAATTTGATAAATATATTAAAAGTGAGAATGA
Organism: Lupinus angustifolius; assembly: GCF_001865875.1. Taxonomy (NCBI): domain Eukaryota; kingdom Viridiplantae; phylum Streptophyta; class Magnoliopsida; order Fabales; family Fabaceae; genus Lupinus; species Lupinus angustifolius. The sequence continues at coordinate 42,664 of NW_017726251.1, read as the reverse complement.
GAATCATAAATGAATTTGCTTGAATTTAACTTTCTTGAATATTAAATGAAATTGAAAAGCAAATAACTTCATTTTTAAATTTTTTGATGGATTGAATATCCATCAAAATGAATATATTCATGAATATGGATAAATTTTAATTCATCAATTATAAACACTATCCATTGAATTATATCTATTTAAATCCATTAGCTCTAACGAATAGATTGAATTTGGACGGATTGTGGATTGTAGATAATTTTATCACCTATAAGTATATTCACAATTAGTAACACATATTATATATATATATATCTAACATAATAACAAATATAACACTACAATTCTAAGGAAATTGATAATTTAAGTCACAAAATTGGTTGAACAATTATCTAGTATTTATTCTTTAATATGTAGTTTGGTTCCTAAATTTTTAAAACTATGAATCAAACCCAACATAAATGATTCCTAAAAAAATAATTGAACTGTATCACATTTTATAGTTTGATCGGTTCCATCCATTTCACGATTTAAATTGTAACTAGTTATCCTCCTAATAATTATTACACGTCTAAATCTAGTACATAGATATAGTTCATCTAAATTTTTTTTATAATTATTATTGAATTCACATAAAGTTGTAGTTTGCACCATATTCTTTTGTCATTGTGAGATTATTTACTTCTTAAACTACATCACATAGTAGCAGTAATCATTTGAGTTATTTTGGCTTGGGAACTGTAATTAACTATAAAATATTAACATTAACTTTGAACATAGGCAAATATTTATACATGAAGTTTGTGTACTATAATTTGCTTAAAATTTACCTTTTCATGAAACTTGATGATGTTTCAAGTAGAATTGGAGCCAATTTGCAGTTTGTAAATTTAGAGAGTATATAGTTATAATTCAAATAATAGTATATTTCTTTCAAGACATGTTATAATCGAAATGATTAGTATATTTCCTTCAAGACAAGTTATAATTAATATGAATCAACTCATCTAGTGAATATTTCCTTCATATCGAAGTACTTGTTCGCATTACCATGAACTAATGAATCTAATTAGTATTATTTTGCGAAACGATTTATGACCATCAATAATTGTTAATGCTTACAAAAATAATTAGGAGCACATCTTCTATCCCAAGATGAGTACTACTCCATGTATCCCTTCATTCTCATTGATCAGAAAATATAAAGTTAAAAAATATTAAATTCATGTTTTAGTGTTTACTGTTTTAACCAATGAGAAACAAGGGGTACTTGAAGTAGTACAAAGATTGGGACATCTAATGTGGCTCCAAAGAATTTATAATACAATTATAAAATGTTAAGCACACTACATCCTATAGAAAATAAATTATGTTTACAAAAAATATTTATCGAGTATTATAAGGTGCCATGAATAACTCCTTATAAGGATTTTAAGAATAACAAAAATATATCGTGGTTTTCCTCTTTTTTTTTTCTTTTCCTACAAGGCTTATATCTTCAATAAAAAAGATATCCTTTGGGAGGACAAGAACATCACTAGTTTTTTATCATTTACAAGATTTTTATACAAGTACTTAAAATATAGAAATATTGGTCAATTATCAATAATATAGTAACACCATATGAGAAATGGAATGATTAATAATAGCTCCAAATACACCGGTTATGTAGCTACATGGAATGCCAATATTCAAAACATGTATTTCAACAACACTCACTATAAAGAGTGTACTTGAATATGTGACATTCAACAATGCTCTCTTCACTAAGCTCTCTTGAATTTGTATGTCTTAATATCAATAGAGTATGTTTCATTTGACGTTGTTGATTGTATAGATAGATCGGTGTCTATTTTATTGAGCATTGTTGAATATATTATTTGAACTCTGTCTATCATTTAATAACATCCTATGCACATATCGTTGTTAAATGTACATTATTAAAAGACAATTATGACATAGTGAAATAAAAAGAAACAAAATAATTTCACTAATATCACCGAAATTAAATAACATGTTCTATCTACTAACATATGTAAATAAAGATGATAAACTACGAAGCACTAATTAACTAACTTCAAAATAACACAAAAATTAAATAATGCACACTATGTACAGTTTTTTATAAAAATTAAAATGATAAATAAATAAAAGTTCATGGTTCTTGTAGTTTATGAGTAAGAATACTAGTATATATATTTAATAATTAACATGCATATGTTTTTAATGATGTCAACGTGCTTTTAAAAGTTTTTTATGAAAGTTCAGAAAACAATGAAAGAAGGAAAAATATATGTTAACTAAGAAAGAGACTAAAAAAGCAATGAGTAAAACAAAAGATAAAGGGTGTGATAAGTTATAAATACACATAGATAGCAATGGAATGGAATAAATATTTATAGGCTTACAAAGGGTGTGGAGTAAATATCTATAGCTTGCAAATAGGTGGACCCCGTGAAATACATTAAATATGAAGATGGGAAAGTTGGTGAATGACAAAGATATTAAGGAAAAATAAAAGAACTATTTTCAAAAACATTTTCAATGTTAAACATGATTCCAAGCTTTATGATGGCCACGACATGAAAGATATGATCAAAATAAAACCTTTTACCTTAAAACTTGGGAGTTTAAGGTGAAAGAATATTTAAAACTGATATAGAATAACAAAGTGATTAGAATAGACAATGTACCTATTGCGGCAAGTGAGGTTTTAGGATATTAGGGTATTAGTTGGCTAACAATATTGTTTTAATGGCATCATGGGGTATACGAAGATAGTAGATGAGTTAAGGAGAAACATTCTGATCTCTATATATAAGAACAAAGACGACATAAAAAATTATGCAAACTATCGGAGATTAAGCTCATGAGTTACATTGTAAAGTTATGGAAGATGATAATTGAGCAGAGGTTGAGATATGAGATGCGCATCGCTGAAAATCAATTTCATTTCTGTTGGATTAGACAGTTTTCACAGTGCAAACTAGACAATCTCTAAAAAACCCTCTTCGCAGTTATGATCGATGAGAGGGATGTCTAGAAAGTGTTCCATACGACACCGTCCTGAAATGGACAGTTCCATTGGAACAAATCGATTGTTATGGGACCTGTACTCTCAGTTATTTCTGAATAGTTTATTGGGAGGATATTGGTGTAAGGATGGATGAAATGAACATAACATTCATATATTGAACTTGTGGATATTGATTCTCATAGTCTGAGTTACAAACATCATTCATCATTTGCATTTATATGTGTGATAACCTAGTATGTATATTATGTGTTATGTCTGAATGTCATATTCTATATAATTCCACGTCATTGATGAAAAATATTCATTAGATGTCTTACTCCCTTTCTTTCTAGTTGTTTTCGGTACACGTTCGTATCCAAATGGACCGTTCAACGAGGATTTAGAGCTACCAATTCTCGATGTCCCGGGAGGAGGCATGAAGGATTGACGGGGATCGTTTCACCTACACAAGCCCTTGTACCTTGGAGCTAGAGATGGTGTGTGATGGCAACATGATGCGCTTCCCATCTCATCATGTGAATATAGACACTTCTTTCACTCTGCCCAACCGGAGGTCAACACCTACCGCATCATATACCCAGTCCACAACTCCTAGGGGACCAACTATTGTATGGTTGTCTACAAGGCGAAGGAGTTAGAACAATGTCATCTATTCCCACTGTTAAGGAGAGCTACTCGACGAACCATGATAAGACCGCAGGCAGATGCTAAAACATGGAGTAGGTTGCGGGATTCGACCTTCAACACTATGGAGGAGATGGAAGCTGAGGAGGAGGATTGCATGGAGTTGGTCATAATAGAGGATTCTATCGAAGTGATAGATCTCTCTTCAGACTACAAGATGGAGGAGGACCCGAGTAAGGATTCTAGTGCCCCCGCTAGCGCGGGAGCTAGCCGTTAGGAGCCATTTCCTTTTCTTTTTTGCTTTTTGGGATTATGGTATCTATGTAGGATACTTTTGGTAGTGTTGAATAACTCAGCCTATTTTATATAGCTTCAGTTTAGGCAATGTTTTGATGTCGCCTTGTATTTTGTAAACTCATTGTACGGGACCATGCAACACTTTGATGTGTGTGTTGCGGGGTCAAGTCTTTTAATGAAGAGCATTCAATAAAGTATTGTAATATTCTTAATTACCGTTATGTATCAACTATTTAATTTTCCGCAGATTATAAAAATGTGACGTATTGAAAAATGAATGTATTTAAGAAAATAATTTGTGATTTATATAAATTACATATATAATTTTTTTACCCATTTTCTAAGAGATTAATTATATTTTTTATAAATTGTTTTTCGGGGCGTTACAGTAAATATATAATAGCGCTCACATGGGCAGTGCTCAAAAGCATCATTGAATGACAATTTTAAGCGCTTTTATTTTGCTAGTCTGGCATAGCGTTCAAATTGGAATGAGTTGGAATGACATAACTTTGTACTTATCTTTTTCAGTCGATTTTTGATGTTGGTGAGGATCACAAAATTACTTATTTAAAACTGTCGGCGTGAGTCATAGGAAACATCAACCTTAACAAAGTATGCAAATATTAAAGCTAACGGAAAGTATGTGAAAGATGACGAGGGAAATATCAACCTTAAACCTCTAACAAAGTATGAAAATATTGTTGATGAGGTTGATTGGGGGGCTTTTATGATTAGACGCACATAAGACCAGTCTTTCTTAGTAAAATCATTATCCTTTTTGGTATAATTTATCCTTATTTCTTAAGTATGATAAGAGTATGCACATTGATACCATTTTGTTTGTTTATGGATAAAATGAGAGAAGAAAACCGCAAACGAGCATTTAAATCATTGTATCGATATATAACATCATGAGTGGGGTATATATAGAGGAGTTGAGGAGAAAACTGTAAGTATGATTATTTAAATTTTATCTTACAATATTACGAATTCATAAATAGATTGTTAATTTATTTTATGTTGCAGTTGGATCTAAATGAGACGCCTTCAAATGTCTCATCAATAGATTTGGACATTCTATGGGTGGATGCCCATAAGTACAAGAAAGATGTCATTGACAATGCAAATGTTTAAGAAGTGACAAGTTGTTGTGTAAGTGCGTATCATTTAATTTAAAACTATTAACAACTTTATAATATATTAGGGATTTGTCAATCTAAATTTTATTGCTATTATGTCATGTTTGCCAAAATGAAAAGTCTGCATCGGATGGCGAGATACAAACTCTAGATAGTCAGGAGGTACTTGGTAAGACATTAAAGCTACCTAAGTACTATGGGCATATTCAAGGAGCAAGATTAGGGGTATGCAAAAGGGATTATATACCCCCTCCCCCTTACAAGCACACAACAGGAGCCGACTTGGCTTAGATGTAACAGATGTGTGACATGTTGAAGGTCCTTCTCAACACGGTTAGTGTTTTAGAAAGTAACAATCAAGAGAATGTGACTGAGAGACAATGCGCCAGTCCTAGCATCAAAGATATTTTTACTCTTGCTACTTATAGCATTTAAGAGGTCAAGTTATTGACCAAGTTTCTTATGTTTGAACTTGTACTTACCCCTTAAACTTGTACTCCTTAATAACTAATATATTTGAAGTAATATTTTAGGGTGTCAACACTTGTCAATTTTATCTGCATTTCACATCAAGACTTAGTTGGTATCGGTAAAGTTCACAACTTCCTGAACACTATGATGCATAATGCACATCTCCTCGTCAATCATATGAATGTTAGAATTGACATTGCTGAAGATGCCAGCATGCATGAATGAGCAGATTATGTATGCAAGCATGCATCACATAGATTTTGATGAAGACAAAGGCCGCTAAAAGACCAAGTTTGATAAAGACAAAAGATCGACAACAAGGATTGTATATCAAGGACAAGCTTTAAGGAATGAACAAATCAACAAACAACAAAGTCAACAACAATGTCAAGACTCAAGATCACACAAGGAAAAACATTCAAGAAGATCTATAGGCTAACTATTTTATATCTTTATTAGGTCTTAAGATGTTTGCTTAGAAAGAGTTTAGGCTAGGATGAACCCTAATGCAAGTCTTACAAGCTAAAATCAATCATAGCTAAATGAGACTTACATACATACATATATGATTTACATACACATGCATACATACATGATCATATGATTTTAGATGCATTTAAAAAGAGTTTTTTGTTAATCATACATTATTCAAAGTCATGTATCATACTTTTACAAATCATGTAGGAGGTTCATATCATATTGAAATATGTTTTTTAAAACCAATTATCGATTAAGATATATTTTAATCGATTAAGCATTGAATTCTGGGGAATCCGTTAATCGATTAAGGTTTGTTGCTTTTTCTGTTTTCTAGTATTTTCAAGAATCGTTAATCGATTAAGTTTAAGTGATAATCGATTAACTGCAGTTGAAAATAAAATTGTATATTTTCCCAAGTTTTTCATATTGCTTCATATAACATACATGAAGATATTTTCTTAGAGTTAGAACACATACACGAAACACAGATTTCACATTGTTCGAAAAATCATAGCTCTTTCACTTTCATATCTTCAGAGTCATTTTCAAAGTGTTCTTTTGAAAAAGAGAAAAGGGTAAATCTTTAGAAAGATCCCCATAGAGCTTCATTGTCAAATATTTTTGAAAAAGAAACCTTACATCTCACGTTTTCTGTAATTCTAATTGTGAGATTTCTAGAGGAGTTCTTAGATTGTAGTAAGAATGTTAATTCTACACATTGAGGTGCACATATAACTTAAAATTTTAAGACAAGGCAAAAATATATTATCTTGGTGTGTTGTATCACCATTAAAGGAGAATTGGTTTGGGAAAACCCTAGCTATAGTTAGGTAAGTGTCTTCATGAGAGCAAGAGGTCTTGGTTCGAGTGAAACAAAGCTTAGGGCTAGAGTCACGAAAGGTATGAGTATCCGAGTAGGCGAGCTTAGTAGTCAAACCGAAGTGAGAGGGTCATCGATTCTAGGAAAGGAGCATCTTGCGTCTTATATTGGAAGTTTGTTTGTAAAAGAACTCATAATTTCCATAGTGAAGAAAAATCTTCCAAGATCAGAAGGGGAGGCCTAAATGTAGTTTGCAAGTGGACCCACAAACGAAACAGAATAAAGTAGTGTCTCATTATTCTTAACCCTTAACCTTTTACATGAAAGTGTAATATGTCAAGAGAGCACTTAGTTTGTCTATGTTTTGATGAAGACAAAGGACTTAGTGAAAGCTTAAAGACAACTCAACTAATCAACATGCCAATGATTCAAGAGCTTCATGTCCAGACTAGAGTCTTATATGTGTCTTAGTTATTGAGTCCAGGTTAGGTAAACCTAGATGCAAATCTCACAAAGTCTAAAAACTATCATATCATTTACATGAGACATGCCATCTAGTTTATTAATTGTTCATGCATTAATCAATTTTGTCAAGGAATAAAAGTAGGTGATGCTCTTGTCCTCGCAAAGGACATATTTTTTATGGCCTGATAGCAACATTTAAGCAAAAAGGAAAAAGGGACAACCACAATATATTGCTAATATTCTTCAACGAAATCCCGATAAGGAAATATTCATTGCACTTTATAAAGTCCGGTGAAAACTTTTTTGTGAACAATTTTTTTCTCTAGAGTTTAGCATGTTTAACATTTTCTAACTGTATTATAAATTAATTGTAGGAGTCATCAATTTTTATCGTCATAAATTGCATTCAACAACAAATATAATATTTGGATCCATTGGTTCATGGTGATGCAACCAAGTATGTCGACGTAATGAAAATGTTAACAAGGTGAATGGATTCATTTGGATTATAACTTGTCTGGAAGGAAATGTATTGACAATTTGGATAATAAATATGTATTTTATCTATTTTAGGGGCCTGAAAATTTACATATCAATAGTTTGCTCGAAGGCTACTTCAAACAACATTAAATAGATTCATGTAAAGATAAAATTTCAAGAAATTGTAGTATAATAATTTCATGTGAAGGTATTTTCCTATGTTCGTAAGTTAAACAATGAAAGTATTGTAGACTAATTGTAATGTTGGATTAGTAGACTAATTAGTATAGACAAACATGAAAGTATTGTAGACTAATTGTAATGTTGGATTGTATAGATTTGGGAATAAACAATGTACTTATTGTTACACTAATAAATGACATTGGTTATATGTATTGTGTTGCTTTAAATTGTTGAATTTGTTTGAGATATATATGTTTTGTGTTGATAGATGTGTTTGATATATATGCAGGAACTGCTTGATATGAAAATATTGTTTGCCATACTATTTATTAAATAGTAGTTTTATGAATCAACAATGCTTGCTCTAGCACGCGTTGTTGAAAATTGACATTTAACATAATCAACACCGCTTGATTGAGAAATTGTTCTTGAGTGTGATACATTCCATAGAGCTTGCATGAGAAAGTACTACTAAAAGTGGTACAATAAACAGTGCTTGCTTGAGAAAGTGTTGTGGAATGTGCCACTTTCAATAGTTGTTACTCAAGCAAGCGATGTTGAATGTTTCAGATACTGCAGTGCTTAAAATAATTATTGAATCTAGCCCTACATTCTACTAGGTCACATTGATAGTGTGAAAGCGATATTGAATGTCATTTTAAGTGTTGGTGTTTTTGTAATTATGGCGTAGTGTTATCTTGGCGAAGACAATCCTTGTCTTGGGAACAATAACTAATTGAAAAGTTTTCCAATGAAAACCAAAGGTGTACAATTCATACAAACTCAATTGGCTTGTGGGAATGGTCCTCAGATAAATCCAAACATTTTTCTGTAAAATCTATATACATGCTTCTTCTTTAGCATGTCGAGGATCATTGACTTCACCACTTCATTTGGGGATGCTAATCTTCGTTGAAGGTTACTATTTTTGCTTGGAGACTATTTCAAGACAGAGTGCCAATGATGGGAACCTTATCTAGGAGATGAATCGCTTTTCAAAAAGGAGGAAAACTCTTATGCAGACTCTCTGATGAACAAGACAAATCTTCACAATACCTTTTATCTACTTGCAAGTTCACTTACTTGGTGTGGTCGTCGGTCTACAATTAGCTTGGATTCAACATTGTTCTTACCCATACCACAACTAACCGTTTTCTCAATCATATAGGGTTACCAATCAACAAAAAGTGTATGAATCGTTAGAGCAACATTTGGCTTGCAATAATTTCATCTATTTGGTTAATCAGAAACAATGTTATCTTTAACTCCAAAAAGGACTCCGTCAAGGATGTTGATGATTTGATAATGGTGAAAATGTGGCCTTGGATCAGTGGAAGAAAGCATAAGTCGACTATGTATTATCAGGCTTAGGAAGCAAACTCCATGGAGTGTCTTATGGAATTATCATAATTTATCATTTTTTTCGTTTCTTCTCATTCTTTTCTAATTGCTACAATTTTACTATTTTAGTACCTTTGGTAATGTACTAATAAAATTATTTATTTTCCGATTACATGTAAGGCAAAAAAAATTAGTATCAACATTATTAGATTACAACAAAGTAAAATAACATGTGAATATGCATTATGATATAGTTTGATCCATCTAGTTGGCCCTATTTAGTGAGATAAAGGCTTGGTTTTTGTTATAACATGTGAAGATGCAAAAGATTAGGACACACCATGAACAAAAACGTAGTTGTTAGCTTTATTATTATTCATTCACCCTTAAGAGAGAACACATGGAAGTCCAATGACATAAATTGTGGACTGCATCACGTGATGCGGCTACAATATTGTGGTTGTGCTGAACGCCACAACCGCATCACAACATAATTGAGGTGTGATACTGAATCACAATAATGCACATATATTAGGCCAAAACATAATTGCTTTAACCTGCATCATGTCACATCAGATTACTTCAAATTCAAAAATATTTTTTTAATTACAAAATAATTCACATCGCAATGACTGCATCAGACAAAATCAGAATGCATTGAATTCAAAATTATTTTTATATTTAAAAAATAATTGACACACAATGGCCATAATCTGCGTCACAATGATCGTAATAACCGCAATCACAATAATCACAATCATGTCTGCAATCACAATGACCTTAATTCTGATTGCAATCGCGACGACAACCATAAAGAATCCTCTATTCAAGGGAGAACAATAAAGTTTGTAATCTCAAAACAAGGTCTAAAAAGATTATATCAATTATCAACCTTCAACTTAATATGTATAACTATGCCAAATTTAGAAAGTGAGTTTGACAAAAAGATACTTTATTATGTTTCGACCAATACAAAAGATAGAACAAAAATAAAAGCACCAAACAGAATGAAACGTATACACTTACCAACCAGTGAGTGAATAGTCATGTGTTGACATGATCATGCACATGAAGGCATCACAATTTACACAGAAATGAAAATTAAAATAATATTCATGCTTAAAAGAGGACTTCAAAGTAAAACATCAGTCCTTATCCACGATTGAAAGTTATGTTGTGATAACTATCGTAGGGATATCTAACACTAACATTATCTTTATCATTTTTTTCAATATGCAGGAACAATATTATAAACTGCAGTAGCGGTTGAGATTGCGGTTGTGGTCATCATGGTTACTATGATATGGATTGCGACCATTGCAGTGAGAATTTTCATGTGATTAAAATTTGTTTTTTCAATTCGATGCGGCCTAATCTGCTCGTGATTACACCATGAACAAAGAAGTAGTTGTTCGTTGTATTACTATTCATTCACCCTTAAGAGAGACCACTTACAAGTCCAATGATATAAATTATGGACTACATAACTCGATGCAATCGCAATATTGTGGTTGTGGTGAACGCCGGAACCGCATTACAATGCAATAACAGTGTGACAATTTACAAAGAAATTAGGACTTCAAAATTAAAATATATAAACGCATAAAAGAGGACTTCAAAGTCAAAAATTAGTCCTCATCAATTCTCGAAAGTTATATTGTGACAACTATCGCAAGGATATCTAATACAAACATTATCATTATCATCTTGTTCAATATCCAGAAGCAGTATTTTAAACTGCGATTATGGTAGATATTGTGGTTACGATTACTACGACTGCAGTCATCGTGACTATTGCGATGCAAATTACGACCGTTACGGTGTAAATTTTCATGTGATAAAAATTTATTTTTTCAATTCAAAGTGGCCTTATGCTCTCGTGGTTACACCATGCACAAAGTTGTTGTTGTTAGCACCATTAATATACATTCACTCTTAAGAAAGAACACTTGAAAGTCCAATGGTATAAATTGTGGACAACATCATGTGAAGTGGCCACACTATTGCGGTTGCAGTGACCACCACTATCGCATCACAACATAATTGTGGTGTGAAGTCGAATCACAATGATGTGGCCTCATCGGACCGCAGTACAATCGTAATTGGGCCCCATCAGGCAACATCAGACTCACATCAAGCCGCATCGAATTCAAAAATATTTTTTTAATTACAAAAAATTCACACTGCAACAGCCGCATCAGGCAACATCAAACCACATCAAATTCAAAGTATTTTCTTAATTACAAAATGATTCACACTGCAATGGCCACAATCCGCATCATAACGGTTGGAATGATCGTAATCGCAGTAACCACAACCTTGACCACAGTAACCAGGAGCAATGTTTTCGATATCTAGGACAATGTTTTAAACTGCAATTGCGGTTGAGATTGTGGTTATTGTGATTACAGTCATCATGGTTGTTGTAGTGCATATTATGATTGTTGCAGTGTGGATTTTCATGTCATTAAAATTTGATTTTTTCAATTCTATGTGGCCTAATGCGCTCGTGGCTACACCGTGAGCAAAGAAGTAGTTGTTAGCTCTAATACCATTCATTCACCTTTAAGAAAGAACAGTTGAAAGTCCAATGATATAAAATTGTGGAGTGAATCATGTAATGCGACGACAATATACGTCACAACCACATCTCAACACAATTGCACTGTGGCATTGAATCACAATGATGTAGCCACATCAAATTGCGGCGCAATCGTATTTAGACCGCATCAGACTGCATTAGGCCACATTAGTCTGCTTCAAATTCAAAAATATTTCACAATTGCCTTATCAGGCAACATCGAACAATCACGGAAGTTTCTTAGACTATAATATTACTTAAAGTACACTCTAATCAGGGGGAGGGGGATAATGAAGTTTGTAGTATCAAAACAAGGTATGAGAAGATTGTATCAAGTATCAACTTCTTATGTTTCGACTAACACAAAGGATAGAACAAAAATGAAAGCGTCGAGGATTGAAATGTATACACTTACCATCCTATAGGTGAATAGCCATGTGTTGACTTGACCATACACACGAAGGCATTACAATTTACATGTGAATGAGGACTTCAAAATTAAAATAATATAGACATGCAAAAGAGGAATTCAAAGTCAAAAATTAATCCATATCTATGCTTGAAAATTATGATGTGACAACTATCATAAGTATATTTAATACTAACACTATTTTTATCATCTTCTTCGATATCCAGGAGTAGTGTTTTAAATTGTAGTTGTGGTTAGATTATAATAACGATTATGGTTACTATAATTATGGTCATCATGGTCACTACAATGTGGATTGTGACCTTGCGGTGTGAATTTTCATCTAATTAAAATTTGTTTTTTCAATTTGATGCGGCCACATGCGTAGGCAGCAGCCGTAATATTGTGGCTCAGTGTTATAACATAATTGTGGTATGATGCAGTTGTATTGGTTACCATAACTGGCCGCATGAAGTTCACAATTTTAAACAAAGGAAAATTGAGGAAAACATCAACACGGCTCATAAATTTGTTTGTTGCAAGTGGGTTTAAACACTAAATTAGAATGCGCATGTCTTTGGGCTATAGGAACTCCAATTACTTGATTTCATTGCCATTGGAAAGATAACCTAGTTTAAATGGTACAAATATAAAAATATTAGGTATTTAATGAATTCCCAACAGGCAATTATGCAGAAACATTTTCTGATCTAACTAGTTCTGAACGCTCTAAATTTTTTTTGATACAATTAAGGATATCCTCTTATCTTATGGGTAAGAAACTAATTCGTTTTTAGATGTGTAGTTGTTCCTCGCAATAAGTGTCGCTTTCAGGAATTGAACTCATAACCTTTTATTTTTTCTAGGGATTTAGTGAGACCTTATATCATTAGATCAATACTTGGGTATAGGAAATGAGAATGACTTGATTCCAGTCAGATTTCAAAGCTAATATATAGTAGTTTAAGTGTTATAATTATAAAAAAAAAATATCTTCAGATGTGCAAATCTAGGTCTATAGGAACTCAAATGTCCTGATTCCTGTGCCATTGAAATACTAGCACACAGTGGTTTCTATATCTAAATTTTCATAACTTTTCAGTTTGTTGATTGGTACAGTTCTCTCGTTAAAATTTGTACCATTTAAGGCAAAAATCAAGTCTTCTCAAAAGGGGTAAATTTTGGATTTGAGGCATACCACTGCATTTGAGCAAACTAAAATAAATACAAACCAAACTCAAGTACTACCCATTCATCTTTGTTCATGGCCAATTCACTTTTATATCTTGAAATTCATTAACATTGATTTTTACCAAAAATACTAGCATCAAGCACCTAGAACATTATCTAAGCCCTCTTTCAAATCAAAATCCTCCCTTAGCTCAATCCAACCCAAACCCAAGTAGTCCCTCTTCACAAAAATTCATGGAACCAACCTTCTTAGTACTAAGTTGAAATGACAAGAAAAGTATGAAGTTGTGAATAGATTGAAAGTAAACCCTCAACTCCAATTTGTTCTCACTTTCTTGGATGTGGGCACTCTTCCAGAGCATGTCCCCAAGCTCATTTGCTCCTATTACTTATCATCTTCTTCGCTTCACCCCTTCCTTTTATCCTCTCTATGAAAGGTAAATATGGGTGTTATTGAGGACTAATATAGTAACTCACATTTTATATGTACATAAATCATACTAGAAGTTTTAAATGTTTCAAACACTACTCACATAATCCAATTTAGTTCTTTTGCTGAACATGTACCAGCCTAATTTATGTTCACTCTAATCATCACCAATGCAATAACTGGTTAAGTGAGCTTAATTTGTGCTCACTTCTCTTTTACCCCCAAATCAACCATCTTGTTCTCAACGCGATCCAAAATGTCACTTCGCCGAATTTGAGGTTCTTGTTTACTAAATTGCCCATTTCGTTCTTGACCGAATTCACCATCCTAAACTCGTTTTCAAGTATTTCAATTAGTCTTCAGAACGACCCTTCTCTTATTCTTTAATCAGGTTAGTTATTTTTACCCACCCTAAATGTTGGTTTGATTAATTTTTTGAACCTCAACTCAGCCCTAACCCTGAAGGTTAACTTCACCTTAAATATTGGCCGGGTCAACTTTTGTATTCGAACTCGACTCTAGACCCGACTAAATATAATGTATACTTATTTTAGATAAAATGTTTTTAATATTTCTTATTATTATGAATATATAATTTGACATATATGAGGATAAAATTAGAGAATTTTGCCTAAAGAGATGTCATTAATCTATATACAATTGAATAAGCACATACAAACATGACGAGTGTTTGACCATGAGACAAGTCGAGCCGAGTCATGTTTGTCCCTTACCCAACCCCAAATATTGTATGGGTTTAATTTTTGAACTCGAATTCAGTTATAGACCAGATGAAACTTAACTATATTCGAGTTTAGTCATAATTTAGCCAAATCGGATAAGCAGGTAGGATGGTGTTAATCCTTAATTCTTATCTCCTAAAGCTCTTAGTGGGATTCACAGTCTAAGACAGAAATGTTGGAAAAAATGAAAGTTCCAAACTTGAAAAGCATTTGGTGCTATAATTTTTACTTTTGCAGAATCTAAGTAACATGGAAATTTTAGGAATTACTTTAAAATTCTAAAGAATTTCAATGAACAGGAAACTCTATGTCAAAAATAGTTGTAAGATAGAGAGTTTTATTGAGAGAATAGGAGAGTTTATAGAAGAGAAGTCGCCACAATGAATTAAGTTGAGTTGCTTACTATACAAGTCAATATTTATAAAAACTAGCTATAAACTCTAACAAAATATAGTTGGCATATAGCTCTATACAGTTAGCAACAATTATAACACCTTATTAGATATTGTAATATAACCCATTACTATTACCCCACCCTTAGAATAATCCTTGATTTCAAGGATTTAAAAGTTAAAAAATGATGTCTAAGATCATAGCATTAGTCTTAGAAGCCACATGCACAAATGTCTTAGAAGGTGCCTATAGCTGGACTACACGCTTTTTCAATTGTGAATACTCTAGTAGGGGATTAACTAGTTGCTTCATCTTGTCTTGAACTTTCTTAAAAGTGAAACTTCAATACTCTATTTCTTATTTTTTAGAGGAATTGTTTCCAATCAACTCAATCTTAATTTCAAGATGCAAATCTTAATGTGTCTCTTTTAAACCATAGAGCATTTGATATTCAATTTGTCAAGATTTCAAGTGGTGTCATCCAATTGCTCCATCAACCACAATCACAAGCAACAACTCTAAATCTTTAAACATGCCCCTAGTTTCTTGGCAACTTGTACTCCAAGCATTTGTAAGTGTTACGACTGTCAATAACTAAATGTAGTGATTTTTCTTGTTGTTCCCAATTATTGTCATAGTTTTAAAACTTGTAGCACTAGTGAGAGTGTTAGCTAAAATTTATAGCTCTCTATATTCCGTAAAATCTACCATTTATTCCACTACCTTTTCTTGTTTTTCATCTTCCAATTTAATATGATGCAATTGAACCTTCTTATGGGATAAGTTCTACTCAATGCGGATATGACTCATCACATAAAAAATATAACTCCACATTTCCTTATTCATTCATGTAAGCAAGTGTAAGACTAGGATTAGTTTTACCCTTACGTAACTTAATGCAATTCTCGGCCTACTATTGGTTTCATAGTCAAAATAGGTTTATTTTTTGTGTATGACTTAGAAACCTTATTGGGAATAACAACACTACAGCTTTGATCATTGACTGTTTCATAAAGTTTGGCTAGTGTAAACGTTTTCATCATAGTTTGTGGTTGGAATACCCTAACCAACAATTGTATATCGTGCCTTAATCCATCAACGAAGTAGTTATGAGTATATTCTTCTAACAAAAATCTAACCTTATGATGATTACATTGAAATCTTCATGATAGTCAATCATTGGTCCTTTCTGTTTTAAATTCATTAATTCCACAATAGGATTATCATTTACCTTTCTAAATTGTTCTACCAGAATTTTCACATATTCATCCCAATTAAGCTAAGAACTATTCCAATTAGATTTAATAACATCATGTCATTATAATGTTCTTCTTTCGAAATGGACATTGGCTAATTCTACTTTAAACTCCTCAGGTGTTCCATTATACAAAAGATAGGTTTCTTATTGATTATCGAAGACTTAACATTTTCCCCATTAAATTTAATGAAATCAACTCTAGACGTTGCAGTTTCAAAAGCAAAATATGAGGAATTGAGATTTTTATCACCTGAAACAAAGTATCGAACACTAGGTGTGCGTTCTGGTTCATCAGAATTAAAGCTTCTACTCTAGGGGATCTTTATAAATCTTGCTTCTTCCTTTTCATAAGTTCCTCTATTGTATTCCTCAATGATTCTCTTAGTGTCTTTTGAATTTTCACCCACAAGTTCCAACATGTGTTTCTCAATTTATACACCATTCAATGTTCTAGACTCTCTTGTACTTCTTTCAATGTTGTTTATGTTTGTGTAGGTTCTGTCAGTCTTCCTAGAAAAGAAGAAGCCCGTGATAGTAATTGATATGGAAATTCTAGGAATTACTTTAAAATTCGAAGAATTGCAATGAACAAGAAACTCTATGTCAGAAAAAGTTTCGAGTTGGAGAGTTTTATTGAGAGAATAGGAGAGTTTACAGAAGAGAAGTTACAAAAATGAATCAAAGTGAGTGGCTTTCTCTACAAGTCACTATTTATAAAACTAGCTACCAACTCTAACATAATATAGTTGGCATATAGCTCCATATAATTGGCAACAGTTATAACACCCTATTAGATATTATATTACAATTTAACCCCTTTATCACTAGGTTGGTTAATAAGGCCCTGAATGTATTCCATATAGTGTGTAAAATGCATGGTTATTTTCCTAGTGTCGTTGCTGGAAATCCATTGTTGAAGGGTTTGGTGAAAAACCAGAAATTAAAGATTGTTTGAAAGGTGTACGATGAAATGTTTGAATCAGATGTAATAGAACATGTAGGTAGCAGTGTAGAAAAGAGAGTTTAAAGTATAAAAACTGAAACTACCAAAAAACTTTTCACTTAAAAGGAGTATATGAGTTAAAAAATATGAAACTGACAAACAGTTTTAACTTCTCTTTTTAAAGCTCTAATTTCGATCTTTTATAAGGAGATTATTGTGCAAGTATAAAACATTCTATTGTGAATTATAGAGATTATACAACACATTAGGTTTTGTAAGGTTTGACTTGACTAGCTTAAGAGCCATACAAATGATAAAACCACTTTCAATATGACTTCAAACTTTATTTCACATTTATTTTGATTAAAAAGTAAAAAAAAGCATTTTATTAAAGCTATTTTCTTCTGAAGACATTTTTTTAAGTCTTTTTTGTTTGTCACTTTTATCTTCCAATATACCCAAAACAAAATAGACCCTTGTTAATATTTGGATGAAACAAACTAAACTTTATGTTAGGATGATTATGCTACTTTTGTATAGAATTAGTTAAATTGTATAAAGGAAATAGAATTTGCTAGGAGAATAGTTATTGAAATTCCTTATACTCAATCATCATTCATTCTTTCTTAATAAAGCAAAATACAAAAGAGATTAAATGATCTAGACGGTATATTTGGCCAGATCTCTTTTGGGCATCCTTACATTCTGGGTCATAGCATTGCCCACCTCATCAAGCACAACCTTGTCCTCAAGGTTAGAGGAATAGGCCCTGGTAGAAGAACACCCCACTTCATGGCGGTCGAGAAGTGCCCTCCCTTCTATTGCATATGTTGTGCACGCTGCGTGGCTTGGGCAGGATTTTGATGTAGCTGCACGGGATTTTGGCAAGTGGAAAGCTGGAAAAGCCCACATGTATGGTGTAGAAGGTGCCAACACCTTGTCTTATGATAAATCTTGTGGTGGTAAAAGGTTTTGAGTGGGAAGCGTGTTCTGAGCATAGGGAAACAGTTTGCATTAATCACATGTCTAGGATTGGGTGCAGGCGGTCCTTGTTTCAGATGCTCCAGTAGATCCAATAGACTAGTGGGGGCTTATAGAAAAGGTGTTGACTCAAAATTTCCAACCGGAGAAACCAACGAATCTATAGATGGACCGTTGGATTGCTTTTTTATTTTCTTTGGATGGTCCAACAACTATCATGGTTGTTATGTGGAGAATTAGGAATTGAAAAGTATGTTGAACACATTTACCCCTGTTAACTTCTGTTTGCAGTGTTGTTTTCTCTCTTTGCTTAAGGCTTGTCTTTTGGCCAACTTCTCTTCTCTCTTTTGTTCGAACTACCTCATGTGCTTCTGGAACATGCTTTTCTTCCTCTTCATCCCTAAACTCAAATTGAGGCAAAGGAATAAATTGAGTATGAAGGTCTCCGTGGAACTGGCGAAGAACAAACATGTGAAAGACTAGGTGTACCCTTGTCATGGTTGGAAGTGAGAGTTCATAGGCTACCACCCCTATTTGATGAAGGGTCTGATAGGGCCGAAATATCGATTGTTGAGCTTCTTAGAAACATGGTGAACCGCAGTCACCTGTCTGTACTTCCGAAGTTTGAGAAGTACCCAATCACCCATGGAAAAGGTAATATCTCGTCTCCCTCTTTGCGTTTATGCAATCATGCATTGTTAAGCTCGAAGGATATTTTTTGAACACTGTAAGCATTATTTGACGATGTTTCAAATTGTATGCCATGGGTGGTATCAAGGTGGTGAGGACAGGTAGTGTTTGAGAGTGGGAGGTGGAGGCCCATACAAAGCTTCAAATAGAGATATGCCAGTAGCGAAATGTCGGTTTGTGTTATACCAATATTCTGCTAAAGAGAGGTGACAAAACCATTTGGTTGGTTGTGTACCACTGAAACAACGAAGGTATGTCAATAAACATCGATTTGCAACCTCTGTTTGATTATCAGTTTGAGGGTGATAGGCCGAGCTGAAGCACAAAGTTGTCCCAAGGAGCCGAAAGAATTCCTTCCAAAAAGAGCTTAAGAATAGCTTGTCACGATCAGAAAGCATGGATCATAGGACTCCATGGAGTCGGGCAACTTCTGTCAAGGACCGGTTAGCAAGTGTCTCTGCATTGAATTTGGAAGGAAGGCCAACAAAATGAGCATATTTGGAAAGTCGATCAATAATCACCCAAATAATAGTGTGTCCATGAGATAAAGGTAAATGAGTTACAAAGTCCATAGAAATATGATCCCAAACATGTTGATGAATTTTCAACGATTGTAACAAACCATTCTATTTTGCAGGGACATGTTGTATTGACAAATGGTACATCTCTGGATAAAGTCTCTAGTGTGCTTGTAAATTCCTAGCTAGTAATAGGATGCGGTTGAGTGGGCTAAGGTGGGTTTGAGGCTGGAGTGACCCGAACTGAGTGTTGAATGATATTTTGTAATGAGGGCATCTTGAAGACCATGGAAATTGGGTATAAATATTTGTTGTTCATAAAACACCAGTGAATTTCGAAAACAATGTTTTTGTTTCATAGTCATATCTGATTCCGCTCTATGAACGAATTGTAGTCCCTTTGGAGTAGCATAGTATTGCTGTAGCTGATCCAGAACTGAAGGAAGTGGAGAGGACAACGTTGACAAGACAACAACATCCTCACCGTGACATCGAGACAAGGAATTGGCCACCCGGTTAGAGGTACTGGTTCTATATTTGATTTCAGACTGAAACCTAATAAGTTTGGTTGCCCACTTTTGCTTTTCTGGTGTATGTAATGTTTGTGTCATTAGGTATTTTAAATTTTGTTGATCAGTTAAAATGCAAAATTTTCTATCGATCAGATACTGACGCCATTTGTTGATTGGTCTCATCAAACATTTATCGGACGTACGTGGAGGCATTTTGCATGCAGGAGGACATTGTTCTGCTGAAAAATACTAGACGATGACCATTTTGGGACAACATAGTGCTGATGGCAACATTGGATGCATCAGTATCGACTTCAAATGATTGGGAGAAATCCGGAAGGTGCAAGACTTGAGTGTTTATCATTGATGTTTTTAAGTTTGTAAAGGCCAACTAAGACGATGGACACCATGTAAAATTATGTTGCTTGAGTAATTCGGTGAAAGGAGAGGTGAGTGTAGCGTAACTTACAAACTTATGGTAAAAACTAATGAGCCCTAAAAATCCACTGAGTGGCGTGGGTGAACATGGTTGTGGACAGTATAGCATAGCTTGAATTTTATCGGGGTGTGGCTATACCTCACATATGTTATAATGTACTCCAGATAACTCAATGATTCAACCCTAAAAACGCACTTGGAAAATTTGGCATAGAACTGATTAGACACCAATAGGTCTAACACAATATGTAAATGATGTAAATAAGATTCTAAGTTTGAGCTATAAACAAGAATATCATCAAAAAAGCTAAGACAACCCACCACAAGTGTGGCCTCAACAAATCTTTCATAGCCGCTTGAAAAGCGGGTGGGGCATTTATGAGCCCAAATAACATCACCAGAAACTCGTAATGCCTATCGAATATGCAGAATGTTGTCTTGTGAGTGACCGACGGATGCACTCTAATTAGATGATAGCCAGAGCGTAAATCAATCTTAGAAAAATTGTAGCACTCCCTAGCTCATCTAACTACTCATCAATAATGGGAATTGGAAAACGGTTAGGAATAGTGATTGAGTCGAGGGCACGATAATCCACAAAAAATCTCCAAGTGCCATCTTTCTTCCTGACTAATAAGATTGGGGATGAAAAATGTTGGTGATTGGGATAACAATCTCAGCCTGCAGCATCTCCTGAAGCATAGAGGTCATAACCTATTTTTAAGAATGTGGATACTGATATGGATTGATGTTCATAAGTGTAGAGTGGGGAATAAGGGGAATGGAATGGTATCTAGGAGGGGTAGCATAGAGAGTGTAGAAAAGGTTGAGTCATAAGTTTGGAGTAATGTTTGTATTTGTGGGTGGGTAATGTGTGTGGATTTAGGTGGATATGAGGGAAGGAGAAAATAGCATGGTATGTGGTTATTTTGTATGTGTGGAAAAGTCGAGTGAGTGGATGATTGTAGACTATAGGAGCATTCCCTAGTAAGAGTGATAGTGATAGTAGAGTTGCCATCAGTGAACTACGTAGATGGTACAGAGAAATCTGAGATAATTGGCCCAAGAATCCGGAGTCATTCAATACCCAAAACAATATCAGCACTTTTAATGTGAAGTAAATAAAAGGGAATTATAAACCCTTTATTTTGCAATGTAATAGGGGTGTCATTGCATAGGCTACTACAGTAGAAGTGAACTTCATTACCAACCATGGCCAGAAAATTAGTGGTTTGTGTAATCGGCAAGTGTAAGAAACTTGCAATCTGGGTTTTATAATATTGTGCGAGGTGTTGGTGTCTATCAAGAAAGTAATCTGGTGACCTCAAATTGAACCCGCAAATTTCGGAGTTTTTGGGGATAGTTGACCACCCAAGGCCTGATCAAAAATATGGGAATGAAGTATGTCCTCAAAACAAGGACTAGTGGGGGATGATGCCTGAATCATTTTAGGGTTGTCTTTAGACTGTGGGGCCGTTTCCCAGATCTGGGGAGAATCATTCTCCAATAACAATAAGAATTTTTTTTACTAACATCAATGGCATGGGTGAAACTTTTTATCACAATTTAACAAAGGCCCTGAGCACGTTGTTCCTACATTTGTGCAATGGAGAAATGATGGATGGTATGGAGGGATTAGGTGTGGCGAATGCGTGGAAACTATGGTAGTTGTTTTGGGAAAATGGGGTGGGTTGGAAGTGTGAGGAAATTTTGTAGATTTGGGGTGCATATGACTAGCATCAAGGAGTTTTGCTTCCACCAATTTAGCTAAACCCAAGGCCTCATATATGGATTTAGGGCATAAAGTGGTCAACTCCCTTCTAATTTTAGTAGAAAGTCAAGAAATAGAGCAATTAAAAATTACCTCCAGTGACAAACCCCAAATTCTATTACATGGCTTTTCAAATCCATGTTGATAGTCTGTCATTGTCCCCATTTGTTTGAGTTTAAATAATTCGGCCTGATAATTGGTGTAGGTAGATGGCCCAAAATGGGTCTTCAAGTCCTTAGTAAAGGAATTTCAATCAGAGAGTTGAGAGTTGTGAAACATCCATTGAAACCAATTGAGGGTTTCTCATTGCATGTAAAACAAAATCATAGGAAGACGTTGATCAAGTAGAACAATATACAATTGAAAAATTGTTCAACCTGAAAAATCCAGTTAAAAAGTACAAAACTATCAAAAGGAATAATATGTAGTTTACCTGGTTGAGGTTGTGGGGAGGGATGAGAGTGATGGGATGTGTTTGGGAAAATGGGTTGTGGGTAGGGTGACGGGGATATGTTTAAAGGGATGGGCGTAGGAAGGTGAGTGAAAGTAAAGTTGGGATGAGGCTAGTTGGGAATATTGTGGGTTAAATGGGAAGATGTTTGGAAGGTAGAGCCGTGGGGTGGATGGTGGAGAATAAAGGGTAAGATTCTAAGCTCCATAAGTTTATCAGTGATGGTGTATAGGAAGTGGTAATGATAATATGTCTTGCATCTTGTTGTTTTTGATTTTCCTTAAAGAGCTCAAGGAGTAGTGGGTGATGGAGTCATCTAGTTCTTTGTAAGTGATTTTGGAAGGCATTTTGAGAAAGAATGAAAGCACCAAAATATTAAAATGGTTATGCTACTTTTATATAGAATTAGCTAAATTGCATAAAGGAAATAGAATTTGCTAGGAGAATAATTACAGAAATTCCTCATTCTTATTCATCATTCATTCTTCCTTAATAAAGAAAAAATGCAGAAAAGATTAAATTATCTAGACCGTACATCTGGTCAGATCTTAAAATAACAATAACTGAAAAATACAAGATATTTTGGGAGGGTTTTTAATCCTTTACATAGTCTTTCATCTAGGAAGGCTTTTGTGGGCCCTGCACTTTATTTCCAAAATACACCAATGTACTTAAAATCAAAATGATCTTTCTCCATTACCCAAAGTCATTTGGTGCTTAATACAAAATTAACAGGACAAAAACAATCTACCTATCAAGCAAATCAAGAAACTTGGATGTTACAAATCTTAATGGTGGCAGAATGGGACCTATGAAGGAGCACCAAGATATGAGGCTAGTCTTAAAATGTCACTGAATATTCCTCCAGCTGTGACTTGGGCACCAGCTCCAGGACCACGAACTATGAGAGGCTGTTCGTTATACCTTCTTGTTGTGAATGCAATAATATTATCTGACCCTGACAATTGAGCAAATGGATGATCCTTCTTATATTTTCTGAGCTCTACTACTCCTTTTTTGTTAGTCACATCCACCACTCCCACGTATCTCAACACCTTCAAAGTTCAAACATAACAAAGCTCAAATACTTAGTAAATGACACAAGGGGAAACCTAGGCACCAACACATGCCATCATGCTACTAAATTTACCAAATATTTTTCCCCACACTACTTAGAGTGACTCACCTTTTTTAGCTAGGAAAAAGTTACTGAATGGTTTATTAGAATTGTTGACTGATATGGATGGTCTAAGACTGAATAAACTAATATATCCTTACCCATTTGGAAGGAGGGAGTTTCAACCTTGCATATTTTCCAGCATGTAGATATTATAGTAATAGAGGGGAATTAAAAGTTCTTCTAATATGGATTACCAAATTAATAACCTTGCCAGTCATACTTTGAACTATCATGCATGGATGAAGCAATTAATTCAACTATTCTTTTATGCTTTAACCCAAAAAAACTGACTTAGAGTTACTCACTTCCCCCGCATTCTCGGCCTCTTGTTGTTTCTTTCCAAACTCCGGATCAAATTTTGGTAGTTGTTGCATAAACTCCTGAGCTGAAGCACAAGCCTGTACAAAATCATCAAAACATCCATGTCAAGTATAATGCCACAAACTAAAACAAAGAACTGCACATTTAATAGAAATTGGTTCTTACTCTTAATGGTTCTGGGACAAGGCTTTCAACAGGAATATCAGACAGTTCTAGCTTTAAACCAGATTCCCTTGCAAGAATGATCACCTGTAGAACCATGCCAGCTTTAGGATGTTGACTATAAATGACTACAATCAAAAGAGGATTACATGAAACAGAAAAATGCTATCATAAATCTAGAAAAACATTATTATTAGCTTAGATGTTACAACTAGTATCATAACATTATTATGCAATATACCTACTACCTGAACATACTACCTTTATTTATTTTGCAGGTCATTTCTTCTCTTAATTATATGTTTGTTATTACCTATGCTCACTTATACACATGAAAATGGGCATACCTGTGTGTATGGGGAAAGTAAGATGATAAGAGGAAGAGTGGCCAAAAGGTACAGAAAATGACGGAAGTAGAAAGAGAAAAGAAGATGCATAACAACGACAGTAACAACCAAACCTTATTCCAAGGGCCAACTGCATAGATCAACCAACACCTTCGGGCACAACCAAAAATCAAATTTTCAATAAAACCATTTGTAGTGGTGACTCTTGTAATGGTTTCTCCTAAAGTATTCTTAGGCCTTGCCCAACCCCATTTAAGCAAGTGGTACTTCTTAAACTTAACTTACTTAGGAATACAGCAGTTTACAATCTTATCTTTTCATTCACATCCTATTTATTAGGATCTGTAACAATGAGTGCAAAACAATTTAAGGACAAAAGATAATGATGAAAACTAACTCCTGTTCTCTTTATTAATAATACAGATGATTTTAAAAAAATGCATAACTCAATATGACGGACACATGCTTAAATTACAATATGTATAATTTATATAATTGTTTTATGTTACAATAATGTAACACTATATCTGCATGTAAATTCGTGGAATTACTACAGCAATAATATGTTTGAACACATCAGTTTCATATTGCTTACAAAGAAATGAAGTATATACTAAGAAATGTACAAGAACAAACAATGTACACTTATGCTTTTATAACAAGAAAAAATATGTACACTATGAACATTTTATAAACATAAATGTAGTTAGGTTACTCACACTTGCTATCACAGCAACAGTCCATGCACATCCATGAATTAATGTGACATATTTCAGTACTTATACAGTACAGATGTAGAGTACGTTCGTATTATATATTGGGATAAATGATATTGATGCATAATCTTCACAAACCCCTCAACCTCAAATACTCCCATGCAAGATATTGGCTAATCTAGGTACCACTGTAACTTCTGGAGTCGTGCAGATGAATCCACCTTGGAGTCTATATACATAAGTTTCTGTGCAAACATTCCTAATATTGGCTATTCTTCTTATTCAATGATTAACATACACACACTCTACTATAGAGTATTTCTACTAATCTTTTGCACCTTTACTTATTTTTTCATAACAATAATTTTGTATTTACAAATGTATTCATTTAGTTATGTATCTAACCAATATTTAGATTTTTATTTGTTGAATACAAATTGTGGATTGACACAAAAGAGGAATATTAATATAAATATCTGCTTGGAATGGTTATAGTTACTAGATAAATTTGAGATTTTTGAAATTTTAGCTTGATTCAACTTTAATTTGTGATTTTAGTATCTTGGTATTAAAATATCAACTTTCAGCTTGAACTCAAATACTACATAAGTACATCCAAGTACAAAATTCAATTCAAGCTTCAAAAGGTTTTAACCAAATCAAGCTCAAACATCCAATATTTTTTTGGGCCAGGCTGGTAGTTACCCAGAATGACAATTCCAGGATGAACCTACTCATATTTTGAATTATCTATATTGCAGCCCTACCCATAAATTGCAAACATAGTTACTCTTAACAGTTAATATCAAAACTTGAGATGTCTGCAGCACAAAGGTGCTTTATTTAAAACTGGCAACAAACTTTGGATACATGCTCAGTACCGTATATTGTACCTTTCTAGCAACATCGGTTCCAGACAGATCATCTCTTGGATCCGGCTCAGTATAACCCGCTTCTTTTGCTTCAGCAACAACACCACTAAAGGCCCGACCATCTTTGAAACTATTAAAGATGTAACTCAAAGT
This sequence comes from Lupinus angustifolius, assembly GCF_001865875.1. Taxonomy (NCBI): domain Eukaryota; kingdom Viridiplantae; phylum Streptophyta; class Magnoliopsida; order Fabales; family Fabaceae; genus Lupinus; species Lupinus angustifolius. Next base: position 16,285 of record NW_017726251.1, on the reverse strand, counting down.
CCCACTGCAGAATCAGAGGCAATATCTTTGATGAATTCAGAAGATAAAAAAAAATGCCAAAAGACATTAAGAAACCTTGAAATAATGTTCTTGTAATTTATTTTTCCCTTATCATCAGAGGATGGACAAATAAGAGTGAACACAATATTGTCATAAGAATCAGAGTGAAAGGTGTCAAGTTCTGTCTCAAATCTCAATCCACAAATTAAGATCTAGAAAAATAACAAGTCAAGGCAAACCTGAAGATGCCTTCAATTTTCAATATTCTATCTCCAGTTTCAAGGAGGCCTCGTAAAGTACTGATAATGGGAAGACCAGCCCCAACAGTAGCTTCGTAGAAGTAGTGTGTATAGGACTGCCTTTGAAGAGATCTTAACCTCAAATACTGGTGTAGAGAGTAAGGGGTAACAAAGCCCCAAAATTAGTACTAACTACGGTTAGATAGAAACAAGAAAAAAGAACATATGTACTAGCAGTAGCAGCTGAAGCTTGTAGTATGAAATAGTTTCACCATTACAACAACAATAACAAAAATCAAAGCACGTTTTCAATAACATGGGGCAGACTGGTTGACACACATTTAAGCCCAACAGCAATAAGTCCATCTTTTAAAATTTTCAAATTAATTTGGGGTCCATTTGTTTAAGCTTCATGAAAAAGTGATTTTAAGATTGTGCAAAAGAAATACCTTTTAGACCTTTTATGTATGCAGCAGCTATTGTGTTTGATTGGAGTTATAAAAAACATTTTAAAGAAGAATGAGGCCCGACATGTTGACAAAGAAAATTCTGACACAAATTCTTCTCCATGTTTTGGTTGGCAGTCCCACAGATCTAGCACATCTGTTTTTTTTCTCAGAGTAGCTTCTCAAAAAATCTGAAGTATGAAGAAAAAAGTAGATCCTGGTTTTATTTCAAAAGCATGCCCAAAACATTTAAAATATTTAAAAATTGGTTTTCTAACAAAAGTGCTTCTTCCAAGAAAAAATCTTCAACAAATGAGCCCTAAGTCATCATTCCTCAACATGAGACAGCCAGAACTCTTGTGCCACTATCAAATATAACTATAAAAAAAACAAGGAATGCAATTTACAACAGTATATCTTGGTATTTTGGACGGAATAAAAAAGGAACAGTAGCCAATGGATGGAGGATATGATGTAAATATAGAATAAAATTGTAAAAGCTTCCTCTCTCAATTTGCTTGTACTGATAATGTAATTATTATGTGGTTTCTCTTTTTTTAAAAATTAATAAAAACTTGTGAAGAAAAAAAGGTTTAACACTGAACATCAACAAGGCTAATTATGGAATATAAGTCAGTAACAACCAAGGACAGTCTATGTCATCAAAAGGGCAGTATGGATTGCTTTACCTGATCAAGTGGTCCTGAATTTGCTTTCTTATTGGGGGTCACTACATGTATTCCTCTGCGCAGCCAATCATAGTAATAGCCAGCAATGACAGAGTCAGCTGTGCAGTCCACCAACACAGTGTTTGGTATAAAATGATTTCCATGCACGTGTTGAGCAAAATTTTCCAGATTAGCCACTTCACCGTTTTTCTCACGAAGTTCTCTCCACCTAGCTAAGTCTATTCCCCTGCAAGCATCAATTACTAGCAGTATATCATAATTGAAAAAGAACCAACTTTGTCAATAAAGAATAAATAGCCAAAGTCATAAGATAAAGAATCACAGGATGCATTCTGTAGATATAACTCGATAACCATGCATTGGCTGAAGAATTCCTCTTAACAGGTTAACTTCATAAATTTAAGCTAGAGAGAGTCACCAAACCAAGTAGATGTCGTAAAATCAGTCATGGCAATAACCATAGCTCCTCAAAAGTAATTATAAATCACCTACATTTTGAATTTGTTCCATATCTAGCAGACCTAATCAGGTTATTGCCAACTTCAAAGTAAGAGAAAAAGGAGATGTTGCACCATAGGATTTGTTTGGGAGTGCTATTTTGGAGGGGGAGGGAAGGAAGGGGATGGCTTAGGAGAAGGATTCCCTTGTTTGGGAGTTTAGTGGAAGAGAGGGAAGGGTTTTGAAGAATATTCCAAACCCTCTCAAACCCTCCAAATCCCAAATTCCATGGTTCCCCCATTTTAGGGTGTTTTTGGGAGGAAAACAAGTCAAAATACATAATTACCCTTACTAATATTTTTATAATTACATTTGTACCCTTTTATTATTTATCCTTTAACCCTAGGTTTTTTAAAGGGATAGTATTTTTGCATTACATTAATCCTTCATTCTCCTCTCATTTAAATTTCACACTTCCAAACAAGGGAGAGGTTTGCCTTCCCTTTTCCTTCCCTTCCTCCCCCTTACTTGCCCTTTGATCACTCTCTTTACCTTCCCCTCATAACTCTCAAACAAAGCCTTAAGGGTTTAGGAGGAAAAGAGAGTGACAACCGACAATAGAAAGCTGAATGTGATATGAATAATAAGAGAATGTGTTAAACACTAATGATGCCTTTGGTACAGTGTTGTCGATGGCGGCTCATGGTGGTTGCAAAAGTTCTGCCATCATGGCATTGCAGAACAGATATCACCATGGCAGTTCACAAAAAATAATTAAAAAATATAAAATAATACTACAATAAGGCAACAATCAAACAATAAACATAAAGTTTAATAAAATCTATTTTCAAGTATCAATGTTTCATAAGGTCACTAGAAAATTAAAATTAGGGATACTACAAAGTAAAATGACAATACTAACAAGTCTTATAAAGCCCACAACTAAATTAGGCAGGCAACAGCCACAACAATGACAGACGGTGGAGGCAGAAGTTGGCTATAGACTATAAAGAGACGGCAGAGGGAGGAATAGATTCTCTAAAAATAGAAAGCTGAATGTGATATGAATAATAAGAGAATGTGTTAAACACTAATGATGCCTTTGGTACAGTGTTGTCGATGGCGGCTCATGGTGGTTGCAAAAGTTCTGCCATCATGGCATTGCAGAACAGATATCACCATGGCAGTTCACAAAAAATAATTAAAAAATATAAAATAATACTACAATAAGGCAACAATCAAACAATAAACATAAAGTTTAATAAAATCTATTTTCAAGTATCAATGTTTCATAAGGTCACTAGAAAATTAAAATTAGGGATACTACAAAGTAAAATGACAATACTAACAAGTCTTATAAAGCCCACAACTAAATTAGGCAGGCAACAGCGACAACAATGACAGACGGTGGAGGCAGAAGTTGGCTATAGACTATAGAGAGACGGCAGAGGGAGGAATAGATTCTCTAAAAATAGAAAGATTTAGGGTTTTTAACCCAGAATTGGGCCAACAAACCCGACCCAACCCGCTATTTTTTTTCAAAAAACCTACCTAGGAAAGCCCATTCACGTTGAATTTCGCCTTTTCCACCATGGCTCCGCTTCCGTGTAAATGGCGGACAAGGCCATATGGCATATTTTTTGAAATATCTAATGGTGGTTGGGCAGAAAACACCACCGCTATCTGCCATGGTGGCTATTTAACAACGCTGCATTGGTACAATAGAAAGAGAGGAGAAAGAGAAGGGGGTAGAGAAGTTAAAGTGAAAGAGAACCTTTCTCTCCTTTGGTTTATGAGAGTGTGAGAACTAAGAAGAGAGAGAAAAGTTCCCTAGGACCCAGCAGATTTGCCTCTTGCCTCATGTGTAGAGATAATGGGAGAGGGAGAGTTCAGAGAAAAGAAATATTTCTCTCTTCTTTTTCTTTTCTTTATCTCTAAAACCAAACAGCACGAAAAGCTTTTTTCCTTCTTTCTTCTTACTTCCTTATTATCAACCAAAAGAAGCATAACAAAATATATTTATACAACAATTTCGATTCAACAAAAGAGTGTCACGGGAATATTGTTTTTCACATTGGTTGGGATAGCACTATCGCGTACATGATTGCTAATCCTAAATCTGAGACTATGGTAACAAAGAAAGAGAAGGTTAAGAAAGATGAAGATGGAGAAGGGCACAAAAGAAAGAAAAATGAAAGCAGTGATAGCCCTCCTTCTAAGATAGAGTAAAGCTAGTGGTGGTGGTAGACGAAGTTTACATAGAAAATGGCAGAGTTACTAAGTGTGGGTGGGTTAATTTTTTAATGATGATTAAGATGGGATGGAAAAATTAACCCCTCTAACATTCAAATGGTTAAATGGAAGCGGGTATTTATTTTTATTTAAGAATGGGGTTCATCGTCATTTTACCAAAGTTGAAGGGGGCAAGCTGTAATTTACCCTCTTTTCTCTAGAACAGACTGATCAGATATTTTTTGGGGAAATCATTGCAATTATACCTACCTCTGGTAAGGATTGTTCCCATGCTTCCTCTGTGGTTCTTTTCTCAGGGTTTCGGTATCATTCAATAAATTTCCTCATTAGATGTGCAGAAGGATTCAAAAGATCTTTTATGTTACTATTATCTTTATTGTTATTGTCATTTGACTTCATTTGTTTTTCTTTCATGAAATAACTTTCTACTTTTTCTTTCATTCCAAGTTCCAATAATCTAAACAAAATTACAAAAAACTGACATAATAAGAAATAATGTTTCCAGAAAGAGAAAAGGGGAGAGTGTACAATAAAGTTCTCTTTCTCAAGTAAAGAAAGCCAAATCATCTATCATATTAACATGCAATTTTTTTGCATCACATTCAAAAGAGAGATTTCAGTTCAGAGGGATTCAACTTACACATCACTAAGAAGCATTGAATTTGAACTAAGTATGCCCATTACACGCAAATCAATGTTAAATTCTTCTTTCAGAATGGAGGCCTGCAATGAAAGAATTGTAGCAAATTCATATGACGAAGACACAGATACAACTAGACAGATTTCAAAATAAAGCAAATTACTTCTTTATTAAAATTAGATTTTATCCTTCAAGTTTAGGTATGATTTCCTCAAAGTGCAACCATGTAAGTTACAAAAAAAATGTAATTTACAATTTCAATGGAGGAACTACAAGGCAAAACACAAACCAAAATATAATTATACACTTACAACCAAAATCATGAATTCATGATTCATACATGACAAATCATCTACAAAACGCACCTGATCCCTTAGCTGGTCAAGCAGTGTGCTCCCAATTAATCCAGGTCCAATAATGCCCATTGCTATAGTGGTTCTTGAGATATAAAATCGGGAATGGACAGCCCGTAAAGCCTTTATACAATCCTCTCGCTTAACAACAACAGTAATATTGTACTCAGAGCAACCTTGTGCTATGGCACGGACATTTATATTGGCCTGTTTGTGATAACAAGTTTGATTATAAACAAGTTAAAAGAAACAATAAAATATGCAATAATCTACAATCCTAGCAATAACTCGCCAGATGACTCAAATAAACACAATTTCCTGACCTTTGCCAATGCATTGAAAAGGGTGGCACTAACTCCAGGAGTGCTTGCCATTTTCTGGCCAACAGCAGCCAAAATGCTACAATTCGGAATAACCGCAACCTGAGAGGAGCTAGATAGTTTAAAATGTAATAAACACAACAAAATAGCTTAACAAGCTTAAATTTCAACAGTAAACTTTCTGTCATCGGTAAAAATAATATCAAGGTAGTGCCCGAACTTTTTGTCGTAAGTGAGAATATAACCTTGATTAAATTCAATGGTAACTTATAAGGGCATAAACTACGACCTGTCCGAGCAAGGTTCTATCTTTAACAATATTTGATGCCCTTCCGATTTAACCTTAGGCACTTTTCAAATAGTTCCCTTGTGCTTGACATTTGATGGAAAATTACAAATTCTTATACCTTAACATAATAAGTGCCTTAAACATTAAGTACTTATTTTATCCCTTTCCTGCCCTGATTGTTAATTAAGAGGGGAGGGGAAAACTTAACAACCAAGAAAAATCATATCAGAGACAAGATAACCGGACTCTTTAGTCTATATCCACTAAAACAAATTAGGAGCATGACACTCAAATGATTCACCCAGTTTAAGAAGATGGAAATCCACAGAATGTATTATTATGATCAATCTCCGGTCTTGATATCCCTTAACAATCTAACCAAAACTTGTATTTGGTTGAAATAGAATTGGATTTAACACCTGAGAAAGACGCCCAGCATCCAAGGCTTGACGAAATCTAGACTGCAATGCCTCAGCAACAGCTTTAACTTCCTTCTCGGGCACAGCAAAGCATACAGAATGCTCACTACTAGCCTACATAAACTCTGTTAATGACCACTTGAAATTTCTCATATATCTATGTGGACAACCAGAATAGCTGTAAAATATTATAAGTTCACCTGGGATATCATAATAACATTAGCCCCGACATCTTTTACTGCACTAAAAATAGCACTAGCTGTACCTGGAACACCAGCCATACCAGTTCTGCAAAAAGTAACAGAAAAACACATTGGAATTTACAGCTTGAAAGGTAAATATAGTTACATAATATCTTGCGATAAAAAGAAATTATCGTGCAAAAAGAATGCAAATTACTAATGAGGTAAAGCAACTATAATTCATGACTCACCCCTCAACATTTACCAGTGCCAGGTTGTCTATGGTCGCAAATCCTTTGACATGATTCTTCAAGTTCTTATCTTCATCATCGTTAATTAAAGAATCACAGATCTTTGTTCCTGGTGCAGAAAGGTTGAAAATGTTCCTGATCACAATGGGTATTCCATACTGCATCACAGGACTTATTGTGCGTGGATGCAAAACATTTGCACCAAAATAAGACTGCACAACAGACAATTTGAAAGTTAACCATCTTAATTTTCATAGGCACAAAGAGCTGAGGATTACCAGAGGTCAACTCACCATTTCCCATGCCTCTTGATAAGACAATGTCTTCAAAATGACAGCCTCACTAACTGTAGAAGAAATTGTTTGTAGTCAATCAAAATCCATCTTAAGGTAACAATCACAAGAACAAATGCATCACCAATATACCAGAGGTAGAACTATGAGTTACTAAAAAACAATTCTCATAATCCACTTATTGTTCAATGAGCACAGAAAATAAAAAGCAGTACAAACCTTTTCGGGGATCTGCACTATACACACCATCAACATCTGTCCAAATTGTGACCTGACGAGCCCTAAATAGAGCACCCATAATGGCAGCCGAGAAATCACTTCCATCTCTCTTCAGTGTAGTAGGAATGTTTTGAGGTGTGCTTGCAATGAATCCAGTAGCAATGATTACCTTGGATGGATACAAAGAGTACCATTTTTTAAGTCTTTTCTCAGACTCCAAATAATCAGGATCGACTTGATTAGAACCAGAAGGGTTTACAATAAGGACTTCCCTTGTATCCATCCATTTGCTATCAGTCCCATTCTGCATAATCAGAAGGGAAGCATGATTTAATCATCTCAATTCAGATAAATAAGGGGGAAATCATATTTTTTAATTAAAACAACAGACCTTCCTAATAACTAAGGACAACATCTGAGCAGACCATAATTCCCCGTGCCCAACGACAAAATCCGTAAAGGATTCTGTTGCATGACCCGCTGCAGGATATTAAGAATGCTAGTCAGGATCACAACATGATTCTTTCACTGGGGAAAGTGCTTTTGGTGCCAGAAAATAAAAAGGAACACAGGATATCATAAGGGGAGAGAGTTGATGTGCATATGACCTATGTATATTGCACGAAGCATCGCCTTAAGGTTATTGATGTCTTGACGCAACAGTGATAAGAAACTAGCAAGACTGTCTCCATCAAGTAGATCACTTGCAGTCAAGCTATGCTTCTCCAGAACAGCATCCAATGCCGATATGTAACCATCGTTACGTGATTGAGCCTTGTAGATGAGATCATACATCATATCTGTCACCTTCGACATGGCAGAAACAACCACCAACTTCCTCTCTGAATCATCATTAATAATTATGTCAGCAACATTCTTTATCCTCTGTGAGCTTCCCACACAAGTTCCACCAAATTTATGAATGGACCAGGTTTCTCCTTTCGGAAGTTGTTTTTCCTCAACAGATGCTTTTGTTGAAATATCTTCATTAAACAAACAAAAAATTAAAAATGATAATAATAAAGCCTTACTTTTGCCTTCTTCAAATTATTACAAGCATGAGTACCAGTATAAAACTAAGTGTCAACCTGTGAGGGAAGCACATATTCTGATGCTTGGTAACTCTCTCCCCCTTGATAAAGTAAGACCCTTTCTGAGACAAAAACCAAAGTATACCCATTGAATTAACAATATATAGAAAAAATGCATCTAAGAGAAAGTAAACATATGCAAAACAGACAATTTTTATGCAAAAGGATAAATAAATAAAAAGAAAACATATACTGCATGCATAACAACCAAGGGACCCTGCATTTAAGAGAGAAATTATTTTGCATTTATCTACCCAATAATTGATGCCAAGGGGTTGCAACTTTATTAATTGTCACATTTTTCTTTGATTTGGAACAATTCTCCAAGCAATCTTGTTCGAGCTAGATAGGATGGCAAAATCCCTCCAAGTATTTAACGTTGCTGCATAACCAGGGCCCAAACTCATTTATACCATCAAATTTATGGACGAAGGATTTACAATCTTTATGGCATCAAATCCTGAGTTATTTATTGCAAATATAAAGAGAAATGAACATAGAGACCGCGTGCTAACATGCTGATTCAACACCTGCCAACTGATCCTTTCAGTGGTTGATTGGTGGTCAGATTAGGCTGTTGTTCATACTTTTTGAAGTAAACATCATACTAATCCTTCAAATATACAATAACCACCAAGTAAATCCTCTAAATAAATATACAATAGCCACTAAAAAGTGTAAAACGCCACTGGGTATCAATTTTAGTCTCATTTTAAACCTTCAGAACTTATTTTGTGGTCATTTTCTTTAGAATACATTACTCCATAAAAAAAAGTAAATATCCACTTTAGTCCTTCAAAATATTTTTACATGTACCGATTTGGTCCCTACAAAATTGAAAAAACTCAAAATGGACCACAAAAGTATCAAATTTAGCATTCTTTAAGACAACTGACAATGACTGTTTTGACTCACATTCACCATACTAGTATCAAATTTTACTTTTTAGGGGACATGCGAAATGTTTTAAGGACCAAAGTGTGTATTTACTGGAAAAAGAAATTAAACATGATTACTATTATTAGCTACTGTTTTCTTTCTTTTTCTCGTACAAATAATAAAGGAACCTTGCTCCTTTCTTCATCAACTTCAAATTCCCGCTTCAACTAATAACAATAACATTATTATATAAAAAAATCAATCCAGAAGAAAGAAACAAATAAGTCAAAGTAAAACATATAGTAAAATATAAATCCAAACTCCGAGTTTGAGAAATCAAAAATATCGGAAGAGTAAGAGCATTTGAGATTAGGAAGAGATAGAGAAGAAGAAGATACATACCGAAGAAAATGGGAACGATGGAAAAAGGAGAAAGGTGAATGGAAGATCTTGTTGTTGTGGTGTTGAAGGAAAGTTTCGGGAAGGGAAATACATGAGGAAGAGGAAGAAATCGCAGAGCAAAACGACGACGCCATAGCTAATGCTGAAGTTGGAGAGAGAAAGATGAGTGGGTTTTGAGGTTAGTGAAGAGAGACACTGTGTGTTGCTAAATGACGGGGATACTGTGAGTGATTTAGGCACGCTGAAAATGAAGGAATGTATTTTTCATAAAAATGAGATTTACGAGGTGATTTTTTTTAATAGGGTTGACCACCGGCTATATTGTTCCCTTACCTAGCCTGAATAAATATTCATCAACAATTTTTTGAATTAAAATATGATTTTAGACTATAAGGCCAACTTGATCATAAATGTTGAATGGACTAGATTTTAAATTTGAACTTAGTTCTAGAGCGAATTAAATATAATGTATTATCTTTTTAAATAAAGTTTTATCAATATTACTTATTATTATTGATATGTAATTTAATATATGATGGGTAAATCATTTATATATATGTATATGAAAATATTAGAGAATGAATGACATATGAAATGTGGACAATAAATCATTTGTACATGAGTGTCCTAAATAACTAGCAAAAACAATTAAAAAATGAGAAAAAGAATGTATGCACTCACACTGTATGAGTTTTATATATTGTCACTACATTATTCATCATTATTGAATCTTCAAAAAATTAATTCAAATTAATAGTTAATCATATAATATTTATGTATAAATTTTGACACTATCAATACATAAATATTATACTCTTGAAAAATATGATTAAAATATTAAATTATGTTAATAGACAAGTTGTTGCAATATAATGCACTATCTACTCTGGGCCAAATAAGAGTCATGGGTGAGCATGAGATGAGTAGAGTAATATATCTTTTATTTGGTCATATATATTGATCAAATCTAATTTTTGAACTTCACCCTATATCTAATGAAACTCGACCACATTCGAGTCTAATGATAATCAGGGCAAACTAGGGGAAACTAGGGGAGTGAATAGGATTCTACTCATCCCTATTTTTCAACCTATTAGTATTAATGATTTGTAGCACGCTTTTGGTTAGGGATAAGTGGTGAAATTGGCTTGGCCCGACGGACTAGCCCGTTTGGATAGGTGTTTTTAGCGAGTCAGGCTGGGGGTTTTAGCTCAAAAGTCCGTATTCAACCCGTTTTGGAAGCTCGTTTTTTAGACGGGCCATGGAGGGTCGGGCCGGGCTGGCCCGGCAGGCCAACATTAAGATTAAAGTTCATTTGTCTATAATGTTGCTCATTGCAATTAAGATTAAACTTTTACAATTTTAACTTATGTTTGAATCCTTAAGCATATAATTTTTCTTTCTCTTTATAAAATGAACATTTAATATCTCATTATGTACTTATTTATTATCTTCACTCTTATCTAATTATTGTACTTGTTATCAGATAAATGTGGAGTTCACTAACAATTACGGGTGTTTGAATCAAATTTAAACATTTAGTTAATTGAAATGGAAAATTGGAAACTCAAACAGAACTACTGATTTTGATTCCTTTTGGAAAATTAATTGAATTCGACTGGGTTTCAATTTATATTTTTAATGTAGTCGAATTCAAATTAAATTGAGTAATATATATATTTTATTGTGATTGATTAATAATATAATAGTTTTGATTATTATACACTTTTTAAAACTTAGGAGTTATAAGCTCTATTGTGAAGTAAGAGTCTAAAAGTTTAAGACTATGATGGTTTATTGTTTATAATTTATAAGTTTTGTACTAATGTAATATATTATTATGAGATTGTGTATTTTTTTTGTGATTTTTTGTTTTAAAAGACATTTATGAATTGTTTGAATTATTTATTTTTGTCTAAAAGCTTTAATGTGTGTTTAAAAAAAACAAAATGGGTCAGCCCCACCGGTCTGCCAGCCCTGCCAAATATGGGTCTGGCTGACATTTTGAGCCCTTTTAACAATAAGGGTCGAGTCGGGCTAGGCCATATTCTGACGGGCCAAAGGCAAGCCAGACCGGGCCGGGTCGGACTGGCCCGTATTGCCACCCCTAGTTAGGGATGTAAGAGGATAGTTTAAATCATAAGATTTGTAGGACCAAATCAAATCAAACCAAACCAAAAAATGTGGTTCAGTTTGATTTTTTTAAGGAACCGTTTAAAATCGATTCAGTTCACGGTTCTAGAGATTCGAGAACTGCTTGAACCATATATTTAAAAACCAGTTTCCTTATTTCTTAGAAGGTAAATGAGTAAAGGAAATGATATATTAGGTAAAGTATATTTCAGATTTGTAGTTTGATTCCTTTATATATATTGATTTTAGTATTGATACACTAATTATGAAAAATTTATTTATTTCTAGTTAGTCTTGTGTTTTCTAGAAGTTATAAAAACTGAATTTATTTTCATACTTTTAATTACATGTGACTTCTTATTTATGTGATTTTGTTCTTATGAGAAGTTAATTTTTTTCATTTTTCTAGAATAAATACGTTTGAGTTTGCTTATTTTCTAAAGATGAAGACTTGTTTGATTTAATGTGCTACATAAAAAAATCTAAAACGTCAGAAATGTTTGTCTTCTTCATGTGTAATTGCTTATATGATTTGAAATTCTGATATTGCAAAACTTGAACACAACTAATTAGCATGCTTTGAATTGATATACACTCAGAAAATATGATTCAAAATAATAGTTAATCATATATTAATTGTGTATAATTTTGACACTATTAGTACATAGGTATTATACTCTTGAAAAATATGATTAAAATATTAAATTATATGAATATACAAGTTGTTGCAATAAAATACACTATCTACTTTGGGTCAAACAAGAGTCATGGGTGAGTATGAGAAGAGTTGGGTAATATATCCTTTATTTGGTCCTAAATATTGATCAAGTCTAATTTTTTAACCTCACCCTAAATTTAATGAAACCCGACCACATTCATGTCCAATCATAAGCAGGGCAAACTGGCTGAGTGAATAGGATTATGCTCATCCCTATTTTTTAACATATTAGTATTAATGATTTGTAGCATGCTTTTGGATAGGGATGTAAGAGGACAATTTAAATCATAGGATTGATAGGACCAAGTGAAACCAAACCAAAAAATGTGGCCTAGTTCGATTCTTTTTAAGGAACTGTTTAAAATTGATTTAGTTCACGGTTCTAGAGATTCGAGAACTGCTTGAATCAAATTGAACCACATATTTAAAAAACAGTGTCCTTACTTCATATAAGGTAAATGAGTAAAGGAAACGCTATATTTGCTAAAGTATATTTCAGATTTGTAGTTTGATTCCTTTATATATATTGATTGATACACTAAATATGAAAGTTTTATTTATTTCTAGTTAGTCTTGTTGTTTTCTTGAATTTATAAAAACTGAATTTATTTTCACAAGTTTAATTACATGTGACTTCTTAGTTATGTAAATTTGTTCTTATGAGAAGTTAAGAATTTTCATTTTTCTAGAATAAATACGTTTATGAGTTTGAAGATGTAGACTTGTTTGATATAATGTGTTACATAAAAAAATCTATAATTTGAGAAATGTTTGTCTTCTTCATGTGTAATTGGTTATGTGATTTGAAATTCTAATATTGAAAAACTTGAACACAACTAATTAGCCTCCTTAGAATTGATATACACTCATATTATGATACATAGTTGTCAAATATCTATACTATATAATTCAAAATATGATTAAGGGGCAATTATATAATTGAACAAACGTAATTTCTTTATTCCAATTTTGCCTTTTACTATATTCAATATTTTTATGATTACCTTTTTAACATACAAGTTGCTAATAATTTTGTAACACATGTTGAAAATAATTGTCAAATACATGTTGCACATAACTTTGTAACATACATGTTGCAAATAGTTTTGTAACATACATGTTGCATAAAACATAAAAATGAATGAAATTTAATTGGTATTGATTCATTTCCTTAACCCCAGAATTCCACCATGTCTATAACTGGTTGAAATTCCACTATGCAGAATGAACAAAAAAATATTGCGACGAAGTTGAAAAATTTGATGGAAAGTAACATACCTTTCTATAGAGATTTTGAGAAATTTATAGGCACAAGTTGAGAAATTTTAAAAAACTTTGTGTATATACTTGATATTAGGAAAATAAAATGTGGGTCGACAAGCACAAAGTATTGGTCGACACACTAATATTAATAATTAGTGTACCTTACAATCAAATAGCATACCAAATATATTAATATTTTAAGGTTTCCTTTTATAATCACTAGTATGGCGACCTACATTTTTATTTTTTAGCATCAAATATTTAAATTTATATATTTTATTTTAGTAAATTAGAATATATTTTTAAATTGAATATAATTTATATTGTAATTTTTATTAGGTGCATTTTATATTATATTTTTTGTTTTTATTTTAGTGGTCAATTTAAGGTGAGAGAGTGATTAATATCTATATCTATATCTATCTATCTATACTTATTATAAAGCCAAAACATGGTGTAACCACCCACCATGGTATAATTTATAATTTCTTATTTTCCCTCACATATTTTATATTTTCTACAAAAAGACCATATAATCTAATGTCCATATCACCATTACATGTCCCATATTATTTTCTTAATTGTGTCTTCTTCTTAATTTTGTAACTACAACATTTTTTCTTTACTTATGAAACAAAAAATATTTTTAATGATATTTATCTCTTTAAGTATGTTCTCACGACTTCAATATTCAATAACAACGCTCCATAAATATTTTTTTCTCTCAATTTCATCATATTAAAGAAAAATCATTAACTTGGTTATAATATTTATTACTTTATGCAATCATGATAAGTTTATTTGAATAATTTTGCCCCAATTATACACTTTATCTACAAAACTAACTATAAGTGATTCAATTATTTAAATAAACAATAGAAAAACGGGTTGACAGACTAGAGTGTCTGTCAACACGCTAGTTATTAATAAATTCAAAACAAGTAATAACCACCATGCATGATATAATTTTTAAATTCCAATTTTATCCTTTTTAACCTCTCTCCTTAATAAATGGAAACTTCCACATTTTGCTTCATTTTTCCATTAATACATTAATACTCATCCACACATTCTTTTTTATCTTCTCTCTTTCTCAACTCAAAAATAAAACAATAGCACATGAAAAAATATATCCAACAACTCAATAATGATTATTAGATGCCCGAGAAATTTATAAAAGTTTTGTGTATATCATATCAATTATTACATCTTATATTCTTAAATTTACATTTTTTATTGAATTTATATGTTTCTTTTTTATACTTATACACTTATATATAAAAAATAAGAATGTGCATAAACTGGTGCGGAGTGTCGGTCGACACGCTAGTATTGATAATGATTATATATGATTATATGGTTCTTTGTAGAAATTAAAAATTATTAAGGACAAAATAGTAAAATTATATCATGGTAGTAGTTGTACAATATTTTCTCTTTATATATAGTATAAAAGTATAGATAAAGTCTTGAGGATTTTGCTCAAAAAAAGGTTTCATCTATGGATGCAAACTTTTTATTAATTTTTTAATATTTGATAGTTTCTTCCCAAAATATATACTTATTCTCATAAAAGATCTCCTCATATAGAACCGGTCTCTCATTTATTTCGACAATTAAAGAAGTAAGAACAAATTACTAATTGAATGATAATTGATAAGTGGCAAACATTTCTAAATTTCATACATTTTTATGGCACTTATCTTAAGCATAATTGAGAAAAACCAACTTAAAACAATACGTTTTGTATTAAATATCACAATCTTGTATATTTGTGTTTATATTTCTTTTTTATGTGTTTTGTAGGACTTAAAAAGAAGAAGAAAAGAGGAAAAAGACTCATGGTCAAAATGAAAAAGAAGTCAAAATCAAGGTGCTCAAGCAGACAGTTGAGCGTGGACCACGCCACGCTAAGCTGACCTGGACACCAGCCTGACCTAGACCAAGCTGCTCAAGCAAGCAACTGAGCGGACCTGCTTGGCCGCTCAGCCTAGCACAAGACTATCCTGACACAGTCAGAACACAAGCTTGGCATAGTCAGACATGAGCCTGACACACGCCCAAGCTGCTCAACAAGCAGCTCAGTGGTGCAACCAAGCAGCTTAGTGGTGAACCAGACTCCTGCCTAAGTCAGCAAGCAGAAGACCACGTCCCAGTCAGCACGGTCAAATCTGCTGAACAAGCAGCTTAGCGGTGCTACAAGTGTGCTTAGTGGTGTGCACCCAGACTTGACTTAGCCATCAAGCAAACCAGGAAGTCACTAATGACATCACTTCAAGTAGCCCACCATAGGCTTTTTAGAGTAGCTCACCATAGCTGGTCCCATAGCTCACAACTAGCTTTGATGAGTCAAGATTAAAGAGGTGACAAAGCTGCTTGATCAAGTGACCAAACCTATGGTGAAGGGTTTGGTCAGCTGCTGAGCGGTGCTAACAAGCAGCTCAGCAGCTCCAGGGAAACTTCTATAAATAGAGGCACATTTCATTCAAATCATATATCATATATCACATATATCATTCACCATTATACCTAGAAATTCTTCCCTGAAGTTCTCTCTTCTGGTTCTTAGTTCATAGGAGTTTTATTTAAGTAAGTTTTGTAATTTTAGTTTATAATTCAATAGGAGAAAAAGAGAAGGCAAATGAGATGCAAAAATCAATTTTGCAATCTCATTTGGAACTCAAAGCATCCAATCCTTGTATGGATGACTCATGCTTCTAACAATTTCTTTTGAATATGGTTATGTATTTCTACTTCTTCTTTTATTC
>NW_017726250.1:0-2313 GCF_001865875.1 Lupinus angustifolius | reverse complement strand
CAACCAAAATATGTTCACTCATTATTTGTGCATTGATATATTCCTATGATTCATTCTATTAGGCAATTCCTTGTGGTTCGACATAACCCTATACTATACTACAATTGAATCTTGAAAGAGGTGTAAATTGTAAAATAGTAAAGTGTTATCAATAAATTTATTTGTTGAAACGCCTTTTAAGATACAAAAGTGATGAAACTAACTTACCAACTTTTATTTATTGTATTTACATTCCACAATTTATTTATTCTTTAAAACCAACCTTCTTTAAGGAAGAAGTTTGGTTTGTTAATAAAAAGAACCCGGAAGGAAGTAAATAAATAAAGGTCACGTAAATTTATTATTCTTTTGTTCTTTATTTATTTATTTGTTTCTAACAACTAACTATTCATCACTTTTGTACATTAGAATACCATTAAACCGGTGTTGAAATTTATTCCACAAAACTGAGATGATATTCAAAGGTACTTAATAATTATGTAATAGGGGATTGCTTCGATACCATTATACCGACGTTGGAATTTATTCTAACAAAGCCGAGACGGGGCAAAGAAGGAATAACTTATTCACATGATTATTAAAAGTAAGTTGTAACTGGAATATTCTTGAAACCGTTATACCAACATTGGAATTTATTTCAACAAAGTCGAGATGACAAACAAAGAATAAATCCGAGTTCACTTACGTAATCAAATAAAAAGAAAACACACTAAATTGAGGGAATTTCCGCTTTCTACAAATTGGCACTACCGCTAGAACGATTTGTTGAGAGGGGAAAGCCAACTCTTTCCCCAAGAAAAACCTTTCAACAAATTGGCACCACTGCTGGAGAATTGCTTTAATAATAGAACATTTTATATTTATATGTCATTCATCAAATAATTGTGCATAATTTTTTTTTGCTTTTGTACAAATTATTTTGACTTTGTACAAAGATGTGAATCATTAAATATGTATATTATTTATCTACTAACTCTTCTTGAAAAATAGACAGAAAAACCTTTCTTGTGCAGGAATGGGAACAAACAACTTTATTTTTCTATTGATCCCGAAATAGAGAAAACACTCAAGAAGCAGAAAAAAACACAAAAGAGGGCACGTCAAGGAAGAACTATTATCTAAGAAAAAAGAACAGAAACGGCAGAAAATCATGAATCTAGGGCAGAAAATCAGAACAATATTGGTGGGTTTGTCAACTTCAACCCCAGGAATATTATAAGAATATGGACACCCTCAGGCTCTCAAAGACCAACAGAAATGAAAACTGGGTTAGTACAACTTATGTACGCCAATCCTTTTGCTGGATTAGATCATGAAGATTCGTTTAACCAACTCACAAAATTCTATGAGTTGGTTGGTACTGCTGGGATCTCCGAGTATGAGGAGGAGACCATTTTTCTAAGGCTATTTTCGTTAACACTTATTGGAAAAGCCAAAGAATGGTTCGTAGATCTTCCACAACATATTCAAAACAACTAGAATATGGTGGAGGAAAAATTTATGAAAAGATATTTTCCGCAAGGAAAATTTATGTTCTTGAAAACTGCTATCTCCACTTTCATCTAGCCTTCTAGGGAGAGTCTATGCAAGACATGGGACAGATTCAAATCCATGCTCAGAAAATTCCCTCACCATGGGTTCGATGTTCAAACTCAGATCCATATCTTTGTCAATGGACTTCAACAGTAGCATAAATGGATCTTGAATGCAACTGCAGGCGAGCAGCTAATGGCTAAACCTCCGCAAGAAGCAATTGGTATTATCGAATCCATGGCATTAAATGATCATAAAATTCAACACCAAATAAGGCCACCACCTAGGAAAGGTGGAATACTTGAATTGAACGTAGATGATGCAGTATTGGCCCAACATAAATTGCTTCAACAACAACTGGAAGAGGTGACCCAAAAACTCAAT
The DNA here is from genome assembly GCF_001865875.1 of Lupinus angustifolius. Taxonomy (NCBI): domain Eukaryota; kingdom Viridiplantae; phylum Streptophyta; class Magnoliopsida; order Fabales; family Fabaceae; genus Lupinus; species Lupinus angustifolius. The sequence continues at coordinate 396 of NW_017726250.1, read as the reverse complement.
GATTTGCCAAAACAGTTACGGGAAACCTCAAAGAAGCAAATTTATCGGTGTGACAATTGTAATAAGGATCATGATTCCATCACCTGCCAAAATGAGGAAGTGCATTTTGTTGGAAACCCTCCAAGGCAGAATTTTCAAAATAATTACCCTCAAGAGGGTAATAATCATTTTCAAAGAAATCGGCCTTGGAGGCAAGATCTTCCTCAGAAACAACCCTTCTACCACCAGAATAATCAATTTCAACACCCTACCTAGGATAAAAGCATCAAATTGGAAGATACTCTAAACCAGTTTATGCAAATGACCATGTCGAGTCAAAAAAATACTGATGCGTCTCTAAGGAATATGGAAATACAAATTGGGCAACTGGCCAAACAATTAGCTGAAAATCAGAAA
>NW_017726249.1:0-281 GCF_001865875.1 Lupinus angustifolius | reverse complement strand
TTATAAACAAAAGCATTTATTTCTTGTTTGAAGCATTATGTGTCAAAATTCACAAATCATGAAAAATCTCATTGAAATCTATTTTTGACATGCTTATAAATATTTGAAATCATGTAGATCATTATTATCTATTAAATTTAGCCAAATTGATTTCGGTTAATTTTCACCTTGTGTTTGAGGACAAACAAAGTTTTATGTTGGGGGAGTTTGATAAGTGCCAAACATATCTAAATTTCATACATTTTTATGGAACTTATCTTAAGCATAATTGAGAAAAACCA
>NW_017726248.1:0-741 GCF_001865875.1 Lupinus angustifolius | reverse complement strand
TATATTTGTGTTTGTATTTCTTTTTTATGTGTTTTGGACTTAGAAAGAAGAAGAAAAGAGGAAAAAGACTCATGGTCAAAATGAAAAAGAAGTCAAAATCAAGGTGCTCAAGCAGGCAGCTGAGCGTGGACCAAGCCACGCTAAGCTGACCTAGACCAAGCTGCTCAAGCAAACAGCTGAGCGGACCTACTTGGCCGCTCAGCCTAGCACCAGACTATCCTGACACGGTCAGAACACAAGCTTGGCACGATCAGACCTGAGCCTGACACACGCCCAAGCTGCTCAACAAGCAGCTCAGCGGTGCAATCAATCAGCTCAGCGGTGCAACCAAGTAGCTCAGCGTTGAACAAGACTCCTACCTAAGTCAGCAAGCACCAGACCACGTCCCAGTCAGCACGGTCAAAGCTGCTGAACAAACAACTTAGCGGTTCTACAAGTGTGCTAAGCGGTGTGCTGCCAAGCTTGACTTAGCCATCAAGCAAACCATGAAGTCAGCAATGACATCACTTCAAGTAGCCCACCATAGGCTTTTCAGAGTAGCTCACCATAGCTGGTCCCATGGCTCACAATTAGCTTTGATGAGTCAAGCTTAAGGAGGTGACAAAGCTGCTTGATCAAGTGAGTAAATAACTATTCCTTAAAACCAACCTTCCTAAAGGAAGAAGTTTGGTTTGTTAATAAAAAGAACCCGAAAGGGAGTAAATAAATAAAGGTCACTTAAATTTATTATTCTTTTGTTCT
>NW_017726247.1:0-8529 GCF_001865875.1 Lupinus angustifolius | reverse complement strand
TAATAGGGGATTGCTTCGATACCATTGTACCGGTGCTGGAATTTATTCTAACAAAGCCGAGATAGGGAAAAGAAGGAATAACTTATTCACATGATTATTAAAAGTAAGTTGTAACTGGAATATTCTTGAAACCATTATAGCGGCGCTGAAATTTATTTCAACAAAGCCGAGATGGCGAACAAAGAATAAAACCGAGTTCACTTACTTAATCAAATAAAAAGAAAACACACGGAATTGAGGGAATTTTCGCTTTCAACAAATTGGCACTACTGCAAGGATGATTTGTTGAGAGAGGAATGCCAACTCTTCCCCCAAGAAAAACCTTTCCATAATAATACTATGACAAGCAAGCAAATTATGTTTTGTTGTTATTTTAACATTATTTCATCATTTTCATTATAGTGGTCTTTTATCAAGTTTTTGGATATGACTTGTTTTGATTTGTATTATGAAATTATGCATATGAATTGTGTTATAAATTTTGGAGTATGTATATGAGTTTATTAGCTAAGATGGTAATTGAAATCAACAAATGGTATCTTATGGAATATAATTTGAAGTACTCGAGAATTTAAAAAAAAAACTAGAAAATTGTGGAACCGAACCAAAACGTTCATGGTCGGCTCAGTTTGGTTCGGTTCCTAAACAAAATTTCAACATTAACTGAACCATGTCCTTCTATTCGGTAGATGAATTGCAGGAAAAACTGAACTAGATCGTTATGCCCCTACTTTTGGTTACATCATAAAAATTAGAAAATAATTTATGTGCAAGTTTTCTTATGAGAAAAAATATGTGCACTGATAATGTAAGAATATTTACATTGTTAGTTTGAAGAAGCTCTTGCTCTTGACATTGACTAGGTTTTGAAAAAAACACCAACATCAACAAAATGAAGAAAAATGATTAAAAACTTCAGGACTTAGAAGCACAACATCAAGAGAACAAGAATATGTAGCTCTCTTAGTTAGGTACTTCTAATCCTAAGTCTTTGTACTTGAATAATATCTAAATGATATTAGGAATGTTTTTCAAATGTTTTGAAAAAGTAAACTTGGTTTAAATATAATTTCAAAAGGTTGAGAACAAATTTTCAAAAAATTGAGTAATATGTTACTCGAAATTGAGTAACCGAGACAAATTAACTGGTTACCCAAAACATAGTGATAGATTATCAAGCAAAAATAATGCGGAATAGCTGATTAATCAATCGAGTAATCGACTACTCATTGGACAGAAACTAAACATAATCGATTACACCTAGTGAGTAATCAATTACACATAGTTGTTACAACAGTTTTAATATTCAAATTACAACAACTTTCAAAATGAATCAATATATCTTCAATCGACCTCTACCTCTTGGAATAGGTGTGTTGGTTCGTTGGAAACCTATTTAAATCCCTCAAGTATTCATATTCGAATAACAACTTTTACACAAAATTCACATACACATTTCGCAACAAATTGAGTCAAATTTTCTGATTTCTTAAAAATTAATTAAAGTGTTTTTTTTTTCAGAAAATTTTGATGCACTTTATTTTGATCTAAAAACACTAGAGCATTTATGTTTTACTTATTGTGATTGGCTTACTAAGGATTAAGATCATAAGAGTTATAATTCATAACAATCACTTAACCCTACATACAAATTCTTCATCTATTCATTTGTTGTATTCACCATAGGGTGTGGTGAAGGGAAATTGTGAAAATCAAGAAGTGGTATGCTCCTTCTTGTGAGATTGGTGAGTGATAATCTTAGGAAAAATCTAGGTGTATGATGTGTAATATTGATACTCGTAAGATAGTAAAATCTCTTGTGGTTTACAAGATGACTTGATGTAGCCTTCAGTGAATAGAAGATAAATCATGATATATTAGTGACATCTCTTTTTCCATACTCTTTTAATTTCGCCATTTTGAATTTTGCTAACTTGAATCTTTCGTTCCTTATATGAATATCATCTTTATACAAGATGTAAAAATCTGCATATAATTTGCAGAAAACTAGAAAACTAATTCCCCCCCCCTCTTAATTTGTCATACATAATTATAATTGGTATCAGAGTAAGGTTGGATAAATTAATCCCTAGATCCTAACTTTCTAGATGGCATGTAAGTCTTTCCTAGGAGAAAGTTCCAACATCAGTTACCCTCCAAGCTTTGTTGGAGAGTGCTATTATTTTTGGAAATTTCATATGAGAATCTTCATAAGTCTCAAGACCTATATAGTTTCTACCGACATGTCATTATAATTGTTGTAGGTGGACTTTTTTGGTCCTTCTATGACAAAATTTTTTGGAGGTAACTATAGTGCTCCTATAATAATGGAAGGTTTTTCTAGTTTTACTTGGACATTGTTTTTGGTACACAAAAATATGTTTTTTTTATACTTTTCGCAAATATGCAAAACAAGTCCAAAATGAAAAATATTCGAAAATAACTTCTATTAGAAGTGGTCGTGGTGGAGAATTTCAAAATGCCTTATTTTAGGAGTTTTGCGATGAATATTGTATCACACATAACTTCTCAGCACCTAGAACACCACAAATAAATAATGTTGTAGAAAAGAGGAATAGGTCATTAGAGGAACCAATAAGAACTATGTTGAATGAAACTGACTTGCCTAGATACTTTGGGACTAATGTAGTTAGTACTGTTGGTTATGTCTCTAATAATGTTTTGATTAGACCTATTCTCAAGAAAACCCCATATGAACTTTATAAACATAGAAAACGTAATATAGTCATTTGAATATCTTTGGGTGTAAATGTTTTGTTCTTCATAATGAAAAGGACAATCTTAGTAAATTTGATGTAAAATCATATGAATGCATCTTTCTTGGTTACTCTCTAACTAGCAAGACATATAGATTTTTTGATTAGAGAACTTTAACCATAGAAGAGTCTATGTGTGTATTATTTGATGAAACTAATCCCTTAAAGGAGGAAAAAATAATTTTGATGATGATGATTTACCAAATACAACACAAAGTGAAGTTCCAATTATTGGAGAACTGTTGGGAACAAGGAAACAATCAAATAGTAAAGAATACATAGACAAGAGAATAACACAAGAGTTTACGTAACGGGGTTCGACCAATTGTACCTACGTCCCCGGGAGCGTTGAGCGGCTACCACTATATATTATTAGAGAATTAGGATTAGTGTTTGACTATTCTTCTCCTTGTGACATTAGGTTCACAAAACATAAATATATATAGCCCTCTACCTCAACCCTTTTACATAAGCCCAAGCCCATAACTTGTATTGCTATTATCTAGAGATATGAGTCATTGCACAACAATATCCACCTTGGCGAATATTATCAATCTCCATCTTTCGCCATTGGGTTGAGGGCGCTCCAAAGTCCAGCATCAGTGAATGTTCAACAAGCTCAAGCAATGCCTGAACTTGTCCACAGTAACCGGTTTGGTTAGCATATCAACTGCATTTTCTGAAGTGTGAACCTTCTGCAATAGTATCTGCTCACAAGCTACCAACTCTCTGATCTTGTGAAATCTCACATCAATATGTTTGGTCCTAGCATGATACACCTGATTCTTTGCCAAGAAACTCTGACTGTCACAATGAAGCAGAATTCCACCTTGCTTAATGCCTAACTCATTTACCAGCCCCATAAGCCATAGAGCTTCCTTAGAAGCTTCACCAACTTCCATGTACTCTGCTTCAGTTGTGGACATAGCAACAATAGACTGAACTGATAATTTCCACATAATTGGTCCACCTAAAAGGGTGAAGACAAACCCCATTGTGGACCTTCTATCATCCAAGTCTCCTGCATAGTCCGAATCAACATAACCAATAACTGAAGGCTTACTCTGTTGGCTGCCAAACATGATACATAGTCCCCTTGAAATATCTGAAAATCAATTTGACTGCTTCCCAATGTTGCTTCCCTGGTTTCCACATGTACTTGCAGACTTGACTAACTGCTTGTGCCAAGTCCAGTCTAGTACAAACCATGACATACATCAAGCAACCCACTGCACTGGCATATAGAACCTTTGACATGTATTTCTTCTCTTCATCGGTCTTTGGACACTGATCTAGGGAAAACTTGAAGTGATTTACCAATGGAGTGCTCACTACTTTAGCATTTCTCATATCAAATTTCTCTAAGATCTTTTCAACATAGCTTTGCTGGGAGAGCCATAGTTTTCTAGCTCCCCCATTCCTGTGAATCTCCATCCTAATAATCTTCCCAGCAGCCCCTAAATCTTTCATGTCAAACTCCTTACGTAGCATGACATCAATATATCATCAACATAAAGTAACAGAAAAATAAACGAAACATCGTCAAGGCTTCTCACATAAACACAAAAATCATACTCATAGCGCTTATAACCAAGCTACAACATATAAGTGTCAAACCACTTGTACCAATGTCTGGGAGACTGCTTCAACGCATATAGAGACTTCTTTAACTTGCAAACCAAGTGAATCTATCCAGCTACACTGAACCCCTCTGGTTTTGTCCTGTAAATTTTCTCCTCTAATTCACCATGGAGAAAGATAGTCTTCACATCCATCTGTTCTAAGTGCATATCCCGGCTAGCTACTAAGGCAAGCACTACCCTGATAGAAGTGTGTCTCACCACTGGGGAGAAAATCTCATTGTAGTCGATCCCCTTCTGCTGTGAATACCCTTTTGCTACAAGACGAGCCTTGAACTTTTCCCCTTCTTTTTCTGATACTGCTGGCTTCCTCTTGTACACCCACTTGCACCCAACTGCACGCTTGTCTGGGGGCAATGGAACAAGCTCCCAAGTTTGGTTCTTCTGTAAAGACTCCATCTCCTCCATCATGGCACCCATCCATTGTTCTTTCTCCTGGCTGTTTATAGCCTCTTGAAAGCTACATGGATCCCCTGAACTGATATGGAGAGCAACTGAAGCCATATCCTCAAAGCCAATAGCCATATCCTCAAAGCCGTATCTATCTGGAGGTTTGATAGAACGTCAATCCCTGTCTCTAGCAAGTAGATACTCATGCACACTTGAACTCTCTACTTGAGAATCATCATGTTTTTGTCTTGAACTAGTGCATGGTTCCTTTCCTTTATTCAGCTGAACCATTTCATTGCACACTGGAATCATATTTGACCCCAAAGTCTCTCCATTTGGCCTAGGCACTTCTGTCAAAACTGACTGTTTCATCATGAAATCTTAATCAAATACTACATCTCTGCTCAACACCACTTTTCTGGAAACTAGATCCCAGAACTTGACATATCCAATGAAATACTACATCTATGCACACCTTGGTATATCCAATGAAGATAAACCTCTTTGACTTAGGATCAAGTTTAGATCGTCCATCACTGGGTACATGTACATAAGCAAGACAACCAAATATGTGTAAGATATTATAATTGACTAGGTTACCTGTCCATACTTCTTCTACAACTTTACCATCCAATGAAGCCTGTGGTGATCTATTGATGACATAACATGCCATACAAAGTGCCTCTGCCCAAAATCCATTGGAAACTCTAGCATTTAGTCTCATACATCTATCCCTCTCTATAAGAGTTCTATTCATCCTCTCTACAACACCATTCTGTTGAGGAGTCTTCTTCATTGAAAAGTGTCTCTGAAACTGTGGGTTTTTGTACTCTGTACCATTATCTGACCTCATGTATTTGATTTTCCTACCAGTCTGGTTCTCTACCTCTGCCTTCCAAACTTTGAACTTGGCAAAGACTTCGACTTATGCTTTAGAAAATATACGTAGACCTTACGAGAAAAGTCATCAACGAAGGTAACAAAATACCTAGAACCTCCTAGGGATGGTTCCTGAGTGGGTCCCTATACATCAGTGTGGATATAGTCTAGAATGCCCCGAGTCTTGTGTTGGCCAGCCTTGAAACTAACCCGTGTCTATTTCCCAAGCATACAATACTTGCACAAATCTAGCTTGCATATGCTGACTCCCCTCAACAGTCCTCTTTTGCATAGTTTTGTCATGTCATGCACACTCATATGTCCCAAACGCATGTGCCATAATTTTGTAGAACCATGGTCTGAATCTACAGAGATCTCTTCAGCCACTCCAGCAACTCCACCTACAACTGTTCTCCCTAACAACTTGTAAGTGTTCCCTGCAGTCCTTTTACCCTTCATCACAGTCAGAGCACCTTTGCATACATGAAGAATATCATTGTCCCCATCAGCTCTATAGCTAAATTCTTTGGCCTGCAATGTCCCCAAAGAAACCAAATTCTTCTTCAAATCTGGTATGTGCCTAACCTCACATAACATTTTCACTACACCATCATCCATCACGATTCTGAGTTCTCCCATACTAATAATTTCACATGCCTTATTATTTCTGAGATACATGAAACCAAAATTGCCTGCCCTGTATGTGGTGAACCATTCTCTATTTGGCGTCATATGGTGGGAACAACTAGTGTCAAGTATCCACTCATCTGTATTATAATTTGATGATACAGATAGTAGATCAACTTCACTATTGTAACCAAAGTCATCTTTCTGTTATTTGTAGATGTTGATACTTCATCTTTCCCTACTGGCTTGCTAGGATTCCATTCATTGGGAGAATTCTTTTTGTAATGCCCAATCTGTTTGCACTTATAGCACTCTACTAGTGTTCTGTCCTTGGAATTTAGTCTTTTCCCTTTGGAAGGACCTCCTCTGCCTTGTCTCCTCCCATGTGCTTGGCTCCCTTTCACATACAGACCATCCCTCTAAGACCCTTCACCTACATTCTGTCTTCGTCGAGTGTGGGACAAAAGTGTAGATGTGATGTCATCTAGTTTGATTGAGTCTTTCTCGTACGTCAATGTTGTCACCAAGTGTTCATAGGAATTTAGCAAAGAACACAGTAATATTATTGCTTTGTCCTCATCATCAACCTTCACATCATGTTTCTGCAAGTCATTGATCACTTGATTAAAATTGTTGAGATGTTATTGCAAATCAACACCTTCCTACATCTTTAGGCCATAGAGACTCTGTTTCAAATACAACTTATTTGTTAGAGACTTGGACATGAACCGCTTCTCTAATGTTTCCATACCTTTATTGGTGATGTTAAATCCATAACATGATACATCACCTCATCTGATAGAAAGAGCCGTATGGTTCCTGCAACCTTCTCCTTCAACTCTTCCCAATCTAGTTTATTCTCACGCAGTGCCTTTGGTAGACCTTGTTGAGCCAACACATCCTTAACCCTCCTTTGCCACAATTCGAAATTACCAGTTCCATCGAACTTCCCCACCTCGAATTTGGCACCTGAGTTAAGAGCCATATGATACCAATTATTGGGAGCAAGCGAACAATCAAATAGTAAAGAGTATAGAGATAATAACACAAAAGATCTAGTAATGAGGTTCAACCAATTGTGCCTACGTCCCCGGGAGCGTTGAGCGGCTACCACTGTATATTATTAAAAATTAGGATTAGTGTTTGACTATTCTTATCCTTGTTACATTAGATTTACATAACATAAATATATATAGCCCTCTACCCCAACCCCTTTACATCAGCTCAAGCCCATAACTTGTATTGCTGTTATCTAGAGATATGAGTCATTGCACAACAAGAACTAAACATAGAGCAAATCAAATCACATTATCATCTATATCAAAAAGAAGAGCAAGTACATTTTAATCTTCCAAAATAATGGAGAGTCCATAGAGATCATCATATTGACAATAATATTGGTGACATAAACAAGGGAGTATCCGATCGACTTAATTTAAATGATGCATGTATAAAAACATGGTCTTTGTCTCTCATATATAACCATCTAAAATAGATGATGATATAGAGGATGAGCATTGGATTCTTTTTATGCGAGAAGATTTCAATCAGATTTAGAGAAATCAGGTTTGGGAACTTGTTCCTAAACCTAGGAATAGGCAAGCTACATGAACTCTTTGGGTATTTAGGAAAAAAATAATATGATAATGATATTATAGTTGGAAATAATGCTAGGCTACTAGCCCACGACTATAACTAATATGAGAGCATTGATTTCAATAAAATATTCGCTCTTAAGGCTACAAGGTATTGCAAGGTTTATTTTGGGGGAAACCTTCCCCTGTCAACAAATCGTCCTGGCAGTAGTGTCAATTTGTTGAAAGCAGAAATTCCCTCAATTCGGTGTGTTTTCTTTTTATTTGATTAAGTAATTGAACTCGATTTTATTCTTTGTTCGCCATCTCGGCTTTGTTGAAATAAATTCCAACGCCGGTACAATGGTTTCAAGAGTATTCCAGTTACAACTTACTTTTAATAATCATGTGAATAAGTTATTCCTTCTTTACCCCATCTTGGCTTTGTTAAAATAAATTCCAACGCTGGTACAATGGTTGCGAAGCAATCCCCTATTACATAATTATTAAGTACCTTTGAATATCATCTCGGTTTTGTGGAATAAATTCCAACACTGGTTTAATGGTATTCTAATATACAAAAGTAATGAATAGTTAGTTGTTAGAAACAAATAAATAAATAAAGAACAAAAGAATAATAAA
>NW_017726246.1:0-18656 GCF_001865875.1 Lupinus angustifolius | reverse complement strand
TAGCTTCATTACTTTTGTATATTAAAAGGTGTTTTCAACAAATAAATTTATTGATAACACTTTAATATTTTACAATTTACACCTCTTTCAAGATTGAATTGTAGTATAGTATAGTGTTATATCAAATCACAAGGAATTGCCTAATGGAATGAATCATATGAACATGTCAATGCACAAATAATGAGTTAAACATATTTTGGTTTTGATTTGAATTGAATTTCATATAAACAATTAACAAGAAACATAAACTAAGTATTAACAAATTCTTGAGGAGACAAGATCATTTTGAATAAGGAAAATATTTCTCAACTTCTTATGAATTTGAACTACTTAGACAAGTTCTTATGTTTTACTTTGATTAACTCCAAACACCAAGGTCTAATATCCTCCTTTTAGTCGATGTCCTAAAATGGTAGAATGATAATCACTTATATTTATTACTAAACAATATTACGTCCACAAAGAGACTAGGTTGTCACACCCTAATCTTGGCTACTCTAATATTGAAGTAGTAAATATTCACGTAGTAATGAATATAAGATCTTAAGAAAAGTATGCTTAACTAGGCAAATAAACTAAGTAGTACAACTACTTCTTAGTTTATTTGTTAAGTGTTTGAGACAAGTAATTTTTATAACTTGAAATCAATTTTTAGGTGATCAATCTAAAAAGAGCATTAAGAATTTCCCAAACAAATAAAATTAACCAAAGCACCAACTTGAATGATTAAAATTCAAACTTTAGAATAAAAGAAGGAGTTGAAATACATTACCAACATTCAAATGAAATTGTTAGGAGCATGAGCCATCCATCCCAGGATTAGTTGCTTTGAGTTCTAAATGAGATTACAAAATTGATTTTTGCATCTCATTTGCCTTCTCCTTTTCTCCTCTTGAATTATAAACTAAAATTACAAAACTTACTTAAATAAAAGTCCTATGAACTAAGAACAAGAAGAGAGAACTTCATGGAAGAATTTCTAAGAAAGATGGTGAATGATATGTGTGATATATGATATCCTTGTTCGAATAAAATGTGCCTCTATTTATAGAAATTTCCCTGGAGCCGTTGAACTTCTTGTTAGCACCGCTCAGCAGCTGACCAAACCCTTCAGCATGGGTTTGGTCACTTGATCAAGCAGCGTTGTCACCTCCTTAAGCTTGACTCACCAAAGCTAGTTGTAAGCTATGGGACCAGCTATGCTGAGCTACTCTAAAAATCCTATGGTGGGCTACTTGAAGTGATGTCATTGGTGACTTCATAGTTTGCTTGATGGCTAAGTCAAGTCTGGGTGCACACCACTTAGCACACCTGTAGCACAGCTAAGCTGCTTGTTCAACAGCTTTGACCGTGCTGACTGGGACATGGCCTGGTGCTTGCTACTTAGGCAGAAGTCTGGTTCACCGCTGAGCTACTTGTTGAGCAGCTTGGGCGTGTGCCAGGCTCGTGTCTGACCGTGCCAAGCTTGAGTTCTGACCATGTCAGGATTAGTCTGGTGCTAGGTTGAGCGGCCAAGTAGGTCCGCTCAGCTGCTTGCTTGAGCAGCTTGGTCCAGATGAGGCTAGTGTCCAGGTCAGGCTGGTGTCCAGATCAGCTTAGCATGGCTTGGTCCACGCTCAGCTGCCTACTTGAGCACCTTGATTTTGACTTCTTTTTCTTTTTTACCATGAGTCTTTTTTCTCTTTACTTATTCTTTCTAATTCCTACAAAACACATAAAAAAGAAATACAAACACAAATATACAAGATTGTGATATTTTATACAAAAAGTATAGTTTTAATTTGTTTTTTCTCAATTATGCTTAAGATAAGTGGCATAAAAATGTATGAAATTTAGATATGTTTGACACTTATCACAAGGCTGTTATTCATTAAACTTTCAATTATATCAAATAGATATTAAATTTTTTTTTTCTAAATATTTATATACAAGAAGAGGTCTATGTTGAACAACCTCCGGTTTTTAGGGCTACACACATCCATCTTATGTATATAAATTAAATAAAGTGCTTTACTATTTAAGCAAGCTCCTAGAGCCTGATATGACATTTTAACCAAATTTTTATGTTAAAAGGGTTTTAAAAAGGGAAAGGTCGATACTACGCTTTTTATCAAGAAAATTGATCATCATACACTACTTTTATAATTTATGTTGATGATATAATTTTTGGTTCTACTAACGACTATTTGTGTAGTGAATTTTCTAAGATGATGCAAGGAGAGTTTGAGATGTCTATGATAGTAAAATTGAACTACTTTCTCGGACTTTAGATCAAACAAACCAGTGATGTCATCTTTGTGAACCAATTCAAGTACATCAAGGTTCTACTTGAACGATTTAAAATAGATAAATGCAAAGCTAGTATCACTCTCATGGATTCAAACACTTACATCAATACTAATGAGGCTAGAAAATCTATTGACATCACTAAGTATTGAGGTATGATCAGATCCCTTCTTTATCTTACAAAATGTAGACCTGATATAATATTTTATGTGTCTTTGTGCTAGATATTAGTCCAGACCTAAGGAGTAACTTTTAGTTGTGGTTAAAAGAGTAATAAAATATCTTAAAGAAACAACTGTTAAAAAAATATGGTATCATAAGGGAAGTATATGTGATTTTGCCGGGTACTCCGATTTACACTTTGCTAGATGCAAAACTGAAAGAAAGATTACTAGTGATGCATGTCACATTCTAGGAAATGCTCCAGTCTATTGGTCATGAAAGAAACAGGTGTGCATTGCTTTAAGTACTGCAGAGACATAAAACATAGCAATGTTACTTATTGTGATAGACTTACTAATAATTTAGAGCATACGAGTTACATTTCATATCAATCCTTTAGCCCTAGATACAAAGTTCTTCATCTATTCATTTGTTGTATTCACTGTAGGGTGTGGGGAAGGGAAAGAGTGAAAATCAAAAAGTGGTTTTGAGATTGTGAGTTATAATCTTAGGCAAAATCATGGTGTAAGATTGATCCTTATTACATAGTGAAATCTCTTGTGGTTAGTAAGAGTAATGGATGTAGCCTTTGGTGGATATAAGGTGAATCATGATATATATATATATATAATATATTATCTCTTTTCCTTGCTCTTTTACTTTCTGCATTTTGATTCTTTTCTAACTTGAGTCTTTTGTTGCTTATCTGAATATCATCTTTAAATAAGTTGCAAAATTTCCATAAAAGTTGCACTCAACCAAAAAATTAATTTATCTCCCTCTTAACTTTCCATGTATACTTACGGTCATTGATTTATTTATCGTTCATATATCAATCAAAATTGGCTCCTAAATATAATTAATGTATAAGAATGTTATATGATGAACTATCCTTTGATAGGATATAGATATTAAACTCTACTATCTATGTTCCGACCAATTTAAATTTTAAAAAACATTAAAATGACTTCATTTTGATATTAAACAAGTTCAAGTTTTCATTTTATTAGTGAGTATTTGTGTCATTTGATAGATTATGTTGTTACAAAATCTTAATTATTTAATTAAATTTAAAACTTAATTGTATATCTTTTTTGTAACTAAACCCTAAAATATATGTTGCTTGATGATATTTTTATCTTATTTATGTTATTTATAGTAGTAGAACATTCATTGTTGGTTATTTAATAGATATTGTATAATGATAATAATTTTTAAACTTAAAATATGAATCTATTAAATATTGATAGCTAGTATTGTACAGTTTTTAGAATCCTTAATTTAATTTTATTAATGTATAACGAGCCAACAAGTGTTTTAGTAGTTGTTCCTAAAAAGAAAATATGTCATGGGGTGATAAATGCATAATTTATAACATTGAAAATATAACATATTTTCTACATATATAAATATTAATTATTAATTTGTTTACATGATATATTTAATCCTTACCAATAAAAACTATATAAAAACTTTTTTGGTTAAGTATTATGTCATTTGAAAATGCAAGAGTGTATCAATGAGCAGATTGTATATGCAAGCATGCATCATATGGATTTTGATGACGACAAAGATTGACAACAGATACGATAGATAAATTTGAAGACAAATATCAAGGACAAACTTGAAGACATTGACAAACCATCAAACAACAAATTCAAAAGTCAAGGCTCAATTTTACTCAATCTCAAACATTCAAGAAGATTTAGAGGCTAAGTATTTTTATGTTTTCTTAGGTCTTAAGATGTTTGATTGTGTAGAGTATAGGCTAGGTGATCCTTAATGGATCTTACAACCTAAAATTGATCATAACTAAAATGAGACTTACATGCATACGTACATGATTTACATGCATATGCATAAATACATGATCACATAATTTTAATGCATTAAATAGAGTTTTAAATCATACATTATTTAAAGTCATGGATCATATTTTTATAAATCATGTAGGATGTTCATATCACGTTGAAGTATTTTTTCAGAAAACCCTTAATTGATTAAGGTATATTTAATCGATTAATAGCAGATATTAATCGATTAATAGCAGTTACAGTTTCTGAAATCTTGATTTTTAAAGAATCGTTAATCAATTATGCAGAGTGTTAATTGATTAACTACAACCGAAAACAAAATTGTATATTAACTCAACTTTTCCCATTTGCATCAGAAGAACACAGAACAATAGATCTAATACAATTTCAAAAATCAGATTGTTCATACACTTTCATATCCAAGGAGATATTTTCCTAAGTATTTTTGAAAAAGAGATAAAAGGGAGCAAAGAGAAAACTTCATGAGTCTTTAGAAGTTTTTGAAGAATTGTAATGTCAAATATTTTGCAAAGAAACCTTGTATCTCACATTTGCATACTCTGAGTTTGTGACACTTGTAGAAAGGTTCTAATATTCTAGAAGGGTGTATATTCATCATATATAGGTGTAACAACTTGTTTTTATATAGAGTTTGGCATAAAGATATTCTCTTAGTGTGTTGGTATCATCATTGTTAGAGAATTGAGTTGTAAATCCTAGCTGAGGTTAGTTTGAGTATTCTTTGATACAAGGGTCTTGGAAGTGAGTTAGGAGTGGTTGGAGAGGTGGTGAGGGTTATCCATAGAGGGTTGAGGGTCAAACCATTCAGGGATCTCTATAGTTCAAGAAAGAAATCTTGTATTGATTGGAAGTATGTTATGTAAAATATTAGATTTCCGTTAGTGAGGAAAAATCTCCCAAGATCAGAACGAGGCCTAGATATAGTTTGCCCATGGATAAGCAAACGAACCAGGATAAAATTTGTTGTCTCATTCTTCTTAACCCTTAGCTCTAAATGTTTTTCGTATTGCTTGATTTATTTAATTTGACATTCATATTATTCTGTGTTATTTGCATATTTTGTGATGTGCATTAACTGTGTATTATCATCAGTAAAAATGCATACAAGTTTAGTTGAATCTTGGTAATCTTAGAGATGAAAGAAAATTATTTTTTAAAGAACAAGAACTGATTAATCGATAAAGTTATTGAGTTAATCGATTATGTGCCGAAGTAGTTAAGGGATTAAAGCACCTAGTCAATCAATTAAACATTGAGGAAAATTATATAATCTTTTTGTTAATCAAGCAATGATATTTGAGTATCATACCCCTTATTTACCCCTATAGGTGAAATATAGAGCCATTGTGTTCCAATATCATTAAATTGAAATTTCATATTTTCAATTTATGAAAAATATATTTCTTAATTTAATTTATCAAATATCACTAAACAATTAATTGTCAATATGATTGGACGTCTTTTTAATAATATACACTATTATACTATTTTATAAAGCCAAAACATTACTGACAAATATTTAGGTTATATCTCAAAATCTCCATTATATAAACATTTACGTTATGTACTCCATGAAAGTGATAAATTTAATGTTAATCATTATTTTGTATTTGTAACATTGGGTAATTTTCTAGATAATGAATTTATTGCATAACAAAAGTTTTTAATGTGTGTGGTTTTACTAATAAGTGTGTAACAACGAATAAATTATCAATACTTAAGAGTGAAAAGAGGTTAGGTTGTATATCAGATGCCTATTACCTAACATTTAATAGGTTAGGTCATGTTAGACGTTTTTTGTGAAAAAATAGGCTAAGATTATTGAAAAAGCTTATTTAACTTAACACATTAGACTTTAGACCCATATAAACTGCCTATTAAGCCTAACAAACCAATCTACTCAGTTATATTAAATAATAATGTGATATCATGTTATTTTAATACAAGTCATATTATTATATATGTAGTTTTAATATAAAATATAAAAAATATATAATTTAATTGTTCGAATTAGATGAACCTAGTGAATAGTAGACATATTAGTCTACTTAAATGTAAACATGGTGATCTATTTCGTGAACATATAATATATCAAGCCTTCAGACAAACTAACACGTAAGACCAAGATTTTAATTAGGTTAGGACATCAAGCCTATGTTTTGAATTTTTTTACATAGGCTAACAAGCCAAGCCCTTACTCATGTATGCTATATAAGCTCAACCTATTTAAGACAAAGTTTAGCATGACCTGTTTCCACCATTGTCTATACTATTATCCCATTGTGTCACTATGGCACACCTTCTGAAGAAGATCTTGCTCCTGAACTTGACACAGTTTTGATGAAGACACCAAGATCACAAAATAAAATAAAATGAAGAAGAACATGAAGACATAGAAGATTCAACTTCAAGAAAATTATAGATTAAGTCTTCATATAGGCACTTCTATTATTACATTCACTTTAATATTTAGTAGCAATGCTCAATTAATGAAAGAATGAAAATCATTTTAAAAATAATTTGATATGTAAAAATGCGAAGTCTAATTGCTAAGTAATGAGTTACTTGACCTGGCTAACAGGTTACTAGAACTAGGTAACAAGTTATTGGAATTGCGTAACAAAATACCTGACTGAGAAAACAGTTACAAAGCAAAATTGACTGATGTAACCGATTAATTCATTGTATTAATCGATTACTATCTTGGACATAACTTTTGGGTAATCGATTACCACCTCGTGACAATCATTACACAGAGCTATTGAAACCATATTTTCAAATTCAAATGAATAGGTTTCATTCCAATCATCCAAAGTGAATAGGTTTCATTCCAATCGTGTCTCCTCTTCATGTTAGGATATCATGGCTAGAAGCCTTTTTAAAGGCGTTGAGACATCCAAATTCTACACACACCATAACACATGAAATACACAATTATTCACAATCACACAAAACTTTTAAACATTTAGTGAACAAATTTTCTACACAATTTTCTTAAGCAACTTTGTTTCTAAACTTCCATATTTTATGAAGTTTCTTGATAAAGTGTAAACTGTTCTAAGCATTCAAAATATTGAGAGCATTGTATACTAAGTATTTATATTGTGAAATCAAGGATTGCAAGTTATAGATTTGTTCAAAACTTGTAAAGGGAATCCAAAGCTAGTGTTGAAATCCTTCATCTTGTTGTAAATCTTTTGACACAAGGGTGTGTTAAGAAGAGGAAAATAGTTCACTTAAAAATGGAATTTTCAAGGGTAGATAAGTTATGAGTGTGTAAGGTACAAAAGTATCAGGGAGAGAAATTATAATTACAACTCAAATTATCTAGTAGAAAAATCTCTTGTATGACAAGAGTACTGGATGTAACCTTTGGTGGACAAGATGGTGAACCAATATAAAAACTCTCTATGTACTCTTCTTCTACTCATTTTTGTCATTTACTTTTTGCTTTACTTGGTTGAATTATGTATAATTAATCCGCTGCAATTATACTTTGATATCATAACAGAAAAATAAGCCATATTCTCCCAACAAATAATTCACCACCCTCCTTTTAGTTGGCATCGTAAAATTACATTTGGCACGAGAGCTTATTTTGAGTAATCTATTCTCAAATTTGATCTTGTATTTAAGATGGCCTCACGATCATTTGTGGGAGAAGTTTCCAACATCAATCTCCCTCCGAGCTTTGTCGGAGAATGCTATGACCTCTAGAAAATCAGGATGAGAATCTTTATAAAATCTCAAGACCTAGATATTTGGAACGCGATTGAGGAAGGACCTTATGAACCCTTCACCATTACTAATGGTCAAAGGGAAGTAATGTCAAAGTCCTCAAGGAATGATGAAGACAAAAAGAAAGTGAAATACAATCTCAAAGCAAAGAACATCCTCACTTCAACACTTGGAATTGACGAATTCTTCAGAGTGTCAAACTTCAAATTTGCCAAAGAAATGTAGGATACTCTAGAGACTACACACGAAGCAATTGAGTCAAAAGGTCGGGACTCAATACTCTCACCCAGGAATATGAAATGTTTCTTATGAAGCTTGGAGAAAAGATACTTGATCTTCAAAAGAGATTTACTCACCTTACAAACCATTTGATTGCACTTGGAAAAGTATTGTCAAATAGTAAACTGAACTTGAAAGTTCTAAGATTACTCTCAAGACAATGTCATCCTAAAGTGACTGCCTTTTTAGAAAAGAAAAGCATATCTAAACTGCCATTGGCTGAACTATTTGGAAAGTTGCAAGAGCATGAGTTGGGATTAACCTAACTTGAACAACATGAAGAGCAAGAGAAGAAGAGAAAGAGCATTTCTCTCAAAGCTAAAACAGAGGCATATGAATCCTCAGAAGATAAATCAGAAAAAGAAGACATGAGCAGGCTGGTAAAGAAGTTCATTAAATTCCTGAAAAGGAATAAAAATGGCAAGGCTCGACAACTCAAAAGATTCACCAAAAGCAATGATGTCTCCACTTCACATCAAAATTTCAATTGTTTTGAATGTTGAAAGCCTGGTCACATGAAGATGGACTGTCCTACTTTAAAGAAGAATCCCTTCATGGCAAAATTTGAATAGAAGACCAGTAGACGGACTTATATTGCATGGGAGGATAATGACTCAAGTTCCACGTCAGAACCAGAAAATGAAGAGCAAGCTCATCTCACTCTAATGGCGTCTCGTCACTCTGATGATGATGAAGTAAGTGAAATTGAATTTTTTAATAAGTCATCCTTTTCCGATTTACGAAATGCTTTCTATGAATTACATAGTGTATATGTCAAACTCACTAAAATTTGTTTCAAATAAAAAATTGAGATTGACCTATTCCGCAATAAACCTTCTTCTTCTTCTTGTCCAAATTGTATTACTCTTAAAAGTAAAATTTTCACTTTGAGTCTAAAACTCAAAAATCGTAATAAGAGTAGTACAAAATTGGATGACATGCTGAAAACTCAAAGACATTCTAGTGACCGTAGAGGTGTTGGTTACTCCAAACCTTCTTCACTTAAGAAAAATGAGGTGTCTAAGAAAATTCTCTTTCAAAATCAAAGTATCCATACTCATCATATTGCTAAATTTAAATCAAGGATACAAATGCATCAACCCAATTGTACTTATTGTCTAAATCACAGGCATACCTATAATACTTGCGAAATTAGAAAATATGGTATTCCATTAGGACAGTTGAAATGGGTAGAGAAAGGTACTAACCATGTAGGACCCAAATTGAATTGTGTACCTAATATTACTTAAATTATTTTGCAGGAGTATTTGGGAGCCACCAGCGATTTATGGTATTTGGATAGCAGCTGCTCAAAACACATGACATGCAATAAAGGAAAGTTCTTTGTCCTTACTCCAAGGGACAAAGACTATGTCACATATGGTAATAATAACAAAGGAAAGATCATTGGAGTTGGTAGAGTCAGGAAACCACTTTCTATTACAATAAGTCAACTTTGTGACAAAGAGTTCCATGGGGCTTTCTACCCTGACAAATGCATCATTGATAGTAAGTTATCTAAAAACTCTAAACTTATTGGTAAGAGAATTTAATAATA
The DNA here is from genome assembly GCF_001865875.1 of Lupinus angustifolius. Lineage (NCBI taxonomy): Eukaryota > Viridiplantae > Streptophyta > Magnoliopsida > Fabales > Fabaceae > Lupinus > Lupinus angustifolius. The sequence goes on along the minus strand of NW_017726246.1, from coordinate 8,798 downwards.
TCTACATGATTGCTTTCAATGATTCTTCTCTTCCCATTAAATGTTTAGCTATTAATGATCATGATGCACGACTATGGCATAGAAGAATCACTCGCATTCATATGGATCTTTTGAACAAACTGGTAAAGAAAGATCTGGTTGTTGGTTTACCCAAAATGAAGTTTGTTCAACACAAAGTATGTAGTTCAAACCAAAGCATATGGTTTCTTCTAATAAACCATTGTAGTCACTACACATGGACTTATTTAGCCCTTCTAGAACCAAAAGTTTGTTAGGTATCAGTGACAGAATACACCTAGAAAGGGGGGGGGGGGTTGAATAGGTGCCACGGTTTCCAAATTCCGCTTTTGGCACCAAAGCCTTTATTCTGGAATACGCCCAGTTAATCGATTAAAGCAATGACTTAATCGATTATATCGCACAAAACAGATAGTTGTTGAATGGCTTGATTGCACAGCCACTCACCGATTATATAGAAATGATACAACATATATATTTGAATAGAATTAATCTTTATATGGAAGAATCACAATATTCAAATTATCAACTAAAATAGACAATTAAAACAACTTGAAAAAGTAAAGAGATAAGGGTAAGAAACAACCTGCAACAAGGATTTTATACTGGTTCATTTTGCGGTCCACTGTAAAACTACATCCTGTCCTCCCCCTCCGATCTCGGGAGATTTTCTTCACTAAAACTGACACAAATGTATATTACATACACACTTCCAATTACAAGACCTTAGATGCTACCTTCTTGAATTCCCAGATCCCCTACCTTGGTTTGACTACTCTAATCGCCTAGGAAAACCTTTCCTACGATCTAGCCCCAGCCAAGAGTATGTTCTAAACTCAAGACCTCTAAGTCTTGGTGAAGACTCATTGAATCTCGTTGGTGGTAAGACACCAAGAGACAACTTTCCTTATCACAAAAACAACACAAAATCAGAATATTCTGAAGCACAAAATGGCTCAATTATTACAATTAAAGACTAACTATAAACCCTATACAAATCTCACAAATTATCAAGAATATATGTATAAGATCAAAATCATGCAGAAACATACAATTTCTATCCTAGTAAATCTCTAAAATAAATGAAAGAATCATGGAAGAAAAGACAGAATGATGAACACATGTAATCACATGCCATTGGATGACATTTTAATCCCTAAACATGATACCATCTCACACTATCTCACATGCAATTCTCTCTTCCTATATGACATACAATAAGCACGAAAATATGCAACTTAGCAATTCTAAAAATGAATGAATGAATGTATTAAACATGGTGTAAAATCACAATATATATAGAAAAGTTGTTTAACGCCCAGTTAATCGATTAAGTGCCCTTTTAATTGATTAACGAGCTGTTGAGAGTAACTAAATTCTATTTTTCAGTTATCTATTGAAACTGATATCACGTTAATCGATTAACGCCTTTCTTAATCGATTAACTGACACATTTTCAGCTAAGAGATTAAATGGTAAACTACCTATATGTTATGTTTATCAACTATACATGTGTTACCACTATGTTATGCCTAAGATGCACAAATAACATGTATGATCAATGCATGAACATATAATAATCTAGATGGCATGTCTCATGTAAATGATATAATAGTTTTTAGGATTTGTGAGATTTGCATCTAGGTTTACCTAACCTAGACTCAATAACTAAGACACATATCTAAGACTATTAATGATTACTCTATTTATGACACTAGTCTAGACATGAATCTCTTGAGTCCTTGGCATGTTGATTTGATGAGTTATCTTTAAGCTTTCACTAATTCCTTGTCTTCATCAAAATATAGGCAAGCTAATAGTGCTATCTTGACAATTTGCACTTTCAATATCCCCCTTTTTGATGATGACAAACTCCACACCAAACATAGACAACAGAAGTTGAGTTTTATTTATAACCTGCACACGTTAAACAACAAAGCAACCTTTCTCCCCCTTTTGACATTATCAAAAAGATAAACTAATGAATTTTGGTCAAAAGTAAGAAGACTTATGAAATGAAATCAAACTGTAATTAATCAATTAATATTGGGAATGTAATTAATCATCCAGTTGAAGAAAATATTGAATACGTGTACATGTTGATTAACTTTTAATCGATTAAATGAACATGTTAATCGATTAAACTGACAGAATATAGTAATTGGACAGATTTAATGGCATGGAAGGTTATACAAGAACTAATTAACCATGGAATAATCAAGCATATTTATCATAACATTCAAACAGCAAGCTCAATCAAACATAAGATATGCATATAACCAATCATGATCAGGTACCATTAAACATATATTCATATTATATTTTACATAGATAGGCATGTTATGTATGCAAAATTAAAAACCAATATAGTAACAATTTAAGTTTAAATGGCATGCATATCAAGTCACAATAGTTCAGCAAAAGTAGATGGTTAGAGTTACAACCCAAAAATCATAAGAGAAAATATGTCTCAAAAGTATAAAGCAGCATAAATCCTGAAAATTAGCCATATAGAAGAACTAAACCTAAGGCAATCTAGGGTCTAAGGACTTCTAATCTAGGGATACGGAGGAAGGTCTCTATCACCAGGAACGGTCAGACTACTATCACCCTGGATGAGGAATCTTAGCTTTTCAAATTCTATACAAAACCTCTCATTTTATGCCTCAGCAGTGTTCTGAACAAAGCTCCTCATAGCCTGATAGTGGTTATCAATGTAGGCGACCTGACATTCCTAAAAATGCTCCAAATATGTATGGTAGGAGTCCTTTAGAGACTGAAAATGTAGATCTATTCTATTATTCAGCCTTTGTTCCATGGCATCCAAATGAGCTAATCTAAAAGATGATTTCTGCGGCGCGTTTCCAGTCGACTCCCCCTGAGTTCCTACATTAGGCTGATATGTTATAGCATGATTCTCATCATCAGATAGATCCAAATCCACGATAGTATAATCCTCTTGGTATTTCCAAGTAATTCCATACTTGTAGGTACCCATCTTGTGGATTAGGCTTTGACCAATAAGGTGATCTTTATCAGAAGTCTCTATGATGATGGTGCCAGATACGTCAATATGCAGATAATCAATGATCCTCAAAATGAATATACTATAGGGCAACAACTTGGATTGTGAGGTAGATACATTATACATGACCTTCAGGATCTCCTCATGCCAATTAATCATAATATATTCCTTAACAACATACATGAATTTCAAATCATTCACAGTAACCATAATATTTTCCTCTCAACTAAAATGTAAACTATCAGATAGTGAAGCAATCTATTCTCTACAAATAGTAAACCAGCTTTTGTTAGTTCTCCTTGGATATACAGATGGGGACCTCTCAAACAGGATTTGTAAACCTCAACATCATCAAAATCCTTAAGCCATTCACAATCACTATCCATCTCAAATAAGTTTTCAGAAACCATAGACCAATACTTGCCATCCTTATATCAAAAGTTGACATAAAATTCTCTAATTAACGCGGGGTACAAATTTCTCGTTAATTCCATAAACATCACAACTCCCTAAGCTTGCATACCTTGCGGAAACTCAAAATTTTGTTCCACCATCCAGGTTAGATCAGCATACCTTATGTAGGTTGGTTTCCTTCCCTAAAACTTTGACAACCGAATCTCCGGAAGTATGAGAGAGTAGTAGGGATCTCCACGGTCGTGCCTCACACTCAGATTCGAAGATGAAGCAGTAAGAGGCCTACGAGTGCGATGAGCAGTTGTCTTGAATCTCTTCAAATGTCTTCTTTCCATTTTTGAGTGAAAACCGTGAGTGTATGAGAGGAGAAGAAGGATAAGGGAGGGAACCTAAGCTTAGGGTTTGCAATTGGGAATGGGGTTTCTTGGAGGATTTGAGAGAAAGTGGGATGAAATTAGGTGCTATATGGGTATTGGTGAAGGTTTAATTATTCTTTTAAGCTAAAGATTTGAATTTTTATTATTACTTCTGAGATTTAGAGAGAAAAGGGGGAAGAGAGGGTTTGAAAAAAATGGCAAAAACGCTACTGTTTCTAATTTATCTGTTGCGGTTAATCGATTAAGAGCTGTATTTAATCAATTAATCATAGTTAAAATTCCAGATTTTTAGATAAATGAGTCTAGGTAATCGATTAAAGTATGACGTTAATCGATTAAATTTCGTGAAAAATAAAATGATTGCTACTGGAACTCATTTTAATCGATTAAGAATTATGTTTAATCGATTAACTGACATCAGATTTATAGAAACAAGAGGTTTTTGGGTTTTAAAAGCATGCAAAGATTTCCAACATTTATCAAGCATTTTTTAATCAAACACATTTACATTTTGAATTTATCATGCCAGATCATGAGTTATATTAGGAATATAATGCATTCAACAAATATACATTTTGAAGCATATAAGACATTTAACATGCGAAGCACATAATAAAGTTTTAGACTATTTTATCAAGATAATTTTCATCAAGGATTCCAAGTTCTCTTCGAAGAACATAGAAAGTATCTCGTGAGAGGGGTTGGTGAAAATATCAGCTAATTGCTTAGTAGTTTCACCAAATTCAAGCACACAGTCGCCTTTTTGAACATGGTCACTCAAGAAATGATGTCTAATTTCTATATGTTTGGTTCTCGAATGCAAAACAAGATTCTTGGATAGGTTTATGGCACTTGTATTATCACATTTTATAGGAATATTTTCTAGATTAAGTCCAAAGTCCTTAAGTTGCTGCTTCAACCATAGGATTTGAGCGCGACACACACTGACGGCAATGTATTCCGCTTTGGCGGTGGACAAAGCAACACACACTTGCTTTTTACTGTGCCATGCAACTAAGGAACTACCTAGTAAGTGACACATCCCACTAGTGTTCTTCCAATCCAATTTACATCCCACAAAATCGGAATCGGAATACCTTACCAAGGATAATGAGTCACCCTAGGATACCATAATTCCATATTAGGTGTTGCTTTTAAATATCTCATGATGCGTTTAACAACAGTATACTATGAATCTTTAGGCAATGCTTGAAATGTAGCACACATACAAACGCTAAATATAATATCGGGGCGGCTCGCCGTTAAGTATAATAAGGAGTCGATAATCCCTCAATACTTGGTTACCTCATTTGCTTTTCCCTTTTCATCTTTGTCTAGATAGCAAGCGGACACCATAGGTGTTGAAGCATCTTTACACTTTTCCATGTCGAACTTTTTCAGTAACTCCTTGTAGTATTTCGATTGATGAATGAAGATGCCACTTTCCATTTATTTGATTTGTAGCCCAAGAAAGAAGGCCAGCTCACCCATCATCGACATCTCAAATTCAGCCTGCATCATCTCAGAAAATTCTTTACAAAGAATGTCATCAGTAGATCCGAAAATTATATCATCAACATATATTTGAACTAAGAATACATGATCATCTAATCTACGGATAAAGAGGGTAATATCAACTATACCCCTCATGAACCCTTTTTCCAAAAGGAAAGAGCTCAATCTATCATACCAAGCTCTGGGAGCTTGTTTCATGCCATAAAGGGCCTTCTTGAGCTTATATACATGGTTCAAATATTTAAAATTTTCATAGCCGGGAGGTTGATCTACTTATACCTCCTTTTGAATGTAGCCATTGAATAAGGCGCTCTTGACATCCATTTGAAAGAGCTTAAAGTTCATAATCGATGCAAATGATAGAAGCATCCTAATGGCCTCTAATCTGGCTACAGGAGCATAGGTCTCATCATAATCGATGCCTTCCTCCTAGTTGTAGCCTTTGGCCACTAAACGTGCTTTATTTCTTATGATCAAGCTATATTCATCTAATTTGTCACGAAAGACCCATCTAGTACCAATCACTGGATGTTCTTTATTTAGGGACCAAGTCCCACATATTATTACGCTCGAACTGGTTTAGCTCTTCTTGCATAGCTATACCCTAGTGCACATTCTCAATGGCCTCATCAAAGGTCTTTGGCTCGATTTGAGATACAAAAGCAACAAAGTTACAAAAATTACGTAAAGAGCTACAGGTTACCACCCTCGTAGTTATATCACCTATAACTTTGTGGAGTGGATGATCCTTCTTGATTTTCCACGTGATCGGCAGGTCCTGATGTTCATCTTGGACAATTTGCTCTGCTTCTTCTTCTTTGTCTTGGTCCATGTCCTTAGATTATGCTTCTTCTAAATCACCTGCAACATCATTATAAAATACCTTTCTCTTCTCTTTTGGAGAAGATTCGTCAAAATGTACATGTACAGACTCTTCTACTTGCATAGAATATTTATTAAAGACTCAATAAGCTTTATTATGCAATGAATACCGTAAAAATATACCCTCATCACCTTTTGAATCAAATTTCCCTAAAGCTCTTTTCCATTATTTAAGATAAAGCATTTACAACCAAAAGCATGAAAATTAGCAATATTAGGTTTTCGGCCTTTTAAAATTTCATAAGGATTTTTTGAAAAAGTGGGCCCCAAGAGTATACGATTTATCATATAGCAAGCTGTATGTACTGCATAAGCCCAAATATACTTAGGAACCTTGCTTTCGTTTAGCATGGTTCTAGCAAGCTCCTCTAAGACTCAATTTTTCCTCTCAACAACTCCATTTTGTTGAGGGGTACGAGGGGCCGAAAATTGATACATAATACCATATTTATCACAAAATTTATCAAATTGATGGTTTTCAAATTCGCCACCTGATCGGATCGAATATATAACTATCTTATGGTTAATCTGATTTTGGATTTGTTTTGCAAGGTTTTTAAAAGACTTGAATGCATCGCTCTTGGACGATAAAAATAGTGTCCATGTGAATCTAGAGAAATCGTCAACAATGACTAAAGCATAAAAACTACCACCAGAACTCATAACTCGTGATGGTCCAAAACAAGTCCATGTGGAGAAGCTCCAAGGGTCTTGTTGTGGATATCACATTCTTTTTACCAAAAGAGATTTTAACTTGTTTACATTTTTGACAAGTATCACAAGTTTCCTGAGTTTTAAAATCAAGTTTTGGTAGCCCATCAACCAAATTATTTTTAGACAATTTATCTAGATGTTTTACATGAATATGAGCGACGCTCCTATGCCAAAGCCAGATGTCATCCTCTTTAGATATAAAACATTTTTTAAATAGAGTAGTGACATCCTGCAGGTTAACCATATAGATATTATTAGTACGATAACTAAAATGCTTAACTTTATTAGATATATTATCACGAATTATACAACATTCAGAATCAACAGATATACAATTACCTTTATTGCAGAGTTGGCTAATACTCAAGAGATTGTGTTCCAAGCCTTCAACATATAGCACATTCTCGATCACTGTCTGATTTGAGTTGCCAATTGTTCTGATGTCAAGTATCTTTCCTTTGTTGTTGTCTCCATACGTGACAAACTCTTTTTCTTTCAAGGATAGATCTAGGATTTTGATCTATCTCCTGTCATATGTCTCGAGCATCCACTATCAAGATACCAATGTTGTCCATGTGCTCGTAAACATACCCGCAAAATAGATCACTTGCCTTTTTCAGGTACCCAAGTTATATTTGGTCCTTTTCTGTTAGTAACCAATGAGTCATCTCCCTTTTTCATCCAGACATATACACCACTAGGTATACCATATTTCCTAATATATCAAGAGTAGGAAGTGTGGCCATGTGTGCCACAATAAAAGCATGTAGGAACCTTCTTAGTAAAATATTTCTTATTAGGGTATGGTCATCAACATTTCTAGTTTGGCTAAGCATAGGGGGAATATATCCTAGTCCGGTATGGTCATCAACATTTCTAGTTTGGCTAAGCATAATGTCTAACATGTTTTGACCGGTATGGTCATCAACATTTCTAGTTTGGCTAAGCATAATGTCTAACATGTTTTGACTCTCTTTGAGTTTTGCGAGTTTTTCATTAAGTCTCAAATTTTCATTTTTCAAAGTCTCGCAAGAATCACAGACAGTTGTTTGACATAAATTATCATTAGAGAAATTGCATGCATTACAGGAATATATCAGATCTAATGTTTCATATTCTAGTTTTAGTTTATCTAATTCTTTTTGTAATGAAACTATTTTCTGTTCATTTAGAAGGATTACTCTTTTTCTATCAGAACTAATCCTAGCTAATTTCTTTAATTCATTATGCAATTCGACATAAACATTATATAAATCCTCATAAGGAGGTGAATCATCAGATGAAGTAGATGAGGTGTTAGAATATACCTCGTTATTTACCTCCTTTGTATTTGAGCAACAAGCATCATCTGTTCTGGTCATTAAGCATAGCTTGGATGTCTCCTCTTCATCTGAGGTGCTCGATGTCGTATCCTCCTCTGGTACGTCCCATACAATGTAGGCCTTCTTTGACTTGTAGTCCCGAGTAGTGCTCTTTTCTGAATCAACCTTCTTGAGGTAAGTAGGAAATTGAAACCTCATGTGTCCTGGCTTAGGACACTCATGGCAAGTGAAGCACTCTTTGTTATCCTTGCCTTTTCTAGTTGACTCACGTGCTACTTTCTTCTGGAAACGTTTGAAGCCTCCTTTCTTTAGGAATTTCCCGAATTTTCATACGAGAAGACTCAAAGTTTCATCATCCATATCTTAATCAGACTTATCATCTTCTTTCTCGTATGTAGATTGAGACGTTGTTACTTTGAGAGATATGCTTTTCTTTTTGTGGTCTGATTCTTCGTGCATTGTCAAGCGTCCAAGCTCCATCTCGTGCTCTTGAAGCTTTCCAAATAATATCGCCAAAGGCATGGAGTCAAG